>NC_134748.1:14502500-14600986 GCF_050436995.1 Anticarsia gemmatalis | reverse complement strand
GTTAAGTTAAGTTAAGTTAAGTTAAGTAAGTAAAGTGGAAGTTCAGTTAAGTTAAGTTAAGTAAGTTAAGTTAAGTTAAGTTTTTTGTTAAGTTAATTATTAGTTAAGTTAAGTTAAGTAGTTAAGTTAAGTTAAGTTAAGTTAAGTTAAGTTAAGTTAAGTTAAGTTAAGTTAAGTTAGTTAAAAGTTAAGTTAAGTTAAGTTAAGTTAAGTTACGTTAAGTTAAGTTAAGTTAAGTTAATTAATTAAGTAATTAAGTTGTTAAGTAGTTAAGTTAAGTTAAGTTAAGTTAAGTTAGTTAAGTTGTGTTAAGTTAAGTTTGTAAGTTAAGTTAAGTTAGTTAGTTAAGTTAAGAAGTTAAGTTAAGTTAAGTTAAGTTAAGTTACGTTAAGTTAAGTTAAGTTAAGTTAAGTTCAGTTAAGTTAAGTTAAGTAAGTTAAGTTAAGTTAAGTTAAGTTAAGTTAAGTTAAGTAGTAAGTTTAAGTTAGTTAAGTTGTTAAGTTAAGAACCTAACCTAACCTAACTAACCTAACCTAACCTAACCTAACTAACCTAACCTAACCTAACCTAACCTAACTAACCTAACCTAACCTAACCTAACCCTAACCTAACCTAACCTAACCTAACCTAACCTAACCTAACCTAACCTAACTAACCTAACCTAACCTAACCTAACCTAACCTAACCTAACCTAACCTAACCTAACCTAACCTAACCTAACCTAACCTAACCTAACCTAACCTAACCTAACCTAACCTAACCTAACCTAACCTAACCTAACCTAACCTAACCTAACCTAACTAACCTAACCTAACCTACAACCTAACCTAACCTAACCTAACCTAACCTAACCTAACCTAACCTAACCTAACCTAACCTAACCTAACCTAACCTAACCTAACCTAACCTAACCTAACCTAACCTAACCTAACCTAACCTAACCTAACCTAACCTAACCTAACCTAACCTAACCTAACCTAACCTAACCTAACCTAACCTAACCTAACCTAACCTAACCTAACCTAACCTAACCTAACCTAACCTAACCTAACCTAACCTAACCTAACCTAACCTAACCTAACCTAACCTAACCTAACCTAACCTAACCTAACCTAACCTAACCTAACCTAACCTAACCTAACCTAACCTAACCTAACCTAACCTAACCTAACCTAACCTAACCTAACCTAACCTAACCTAACCTAACCTAACCTAACCTAACCTAACCTAACCTAACCTAACCTAACCTAACCTAACCTAACCTAACCTAACCTAACCTAACCTAACCTAACCTAACCTAACCTAACCTAACCTAACCTAACCTAACCTAACCTAACCTAACCTAACCTAACCTAACCTAACCTAACCTAACCTAACCTAACCTAACCTAACCTAACCTAACCTAACCTAACCTAACCTAACCTAACCTAACCTAACCTAACCTAACCTAACCTAACCTAACCTAACCTAACCTAACCTAACCTAACCTAACCTAACCTAACCTAACCTAACCTAACCTAACCTAACCTAACCTAACCTAACCTAACCTAACCTAACCTAACCTAACCTAACCTAACCTAACCTAACCTAACCTAACCTAACCTAACCTAACCTAACCTAACCTAACCTAACCTAACCTAACCTAACCTAACCTAACCTAACCTAACCTAACCTAACCTAACCTAACCTAACCTAACCTAACCTAACCTAACCTAACCTAACCTAACCTAACCTAACCTAACCTAACCTAACCTAACCTAACCTAACCTAACCTAACCTAACCTAACCTAACCTAACCTAACCTAACCTAACCTAACCTAACCTAACCTAACCTAACCTAACCTAACCTAACCTAACCTAACCTAACCTAACCTAACCTAACCTAACCTAACCTAACCTAACCTAACCTTTTTTTTTTTTTTTTGTTAACTCGGTTAATGCATGAAATTGCATCCCCAGCGCCCGGGGGAGCGCTGGGGTATGTGGGGCTCTCCTAACCAGAAGGGCTAGGCCTACCCACTAAACCACCGAGGTGTTGCCTCCTCCTCGCCGCATAGTGCCGAGGCCACGGGAACGCTTTTAAGCACACATCCGCGACCCCGACGCGGCCGTCCACACGTGGACTCCTCCACAGTGTGGGACGACACCCCAACACACGGGTGCCGTCCCCCCACTATGCCCCCTTGTGCAATGGCCAGCAAACTCCCCCGAGTTCGCCAGCCAGGGGGCCTTCGGAAGCCGGGACAGGCCACGCGCAGATGCGCAGCATGTCCCGGCCGCCGGCGGCGGAAGATGTGTAGGCCGCCGCCACCTCCTCTCCGGCCGCCAAGCCCAAGAGCAGCGGTCCGCCCACTCCAGCTGCCCAGCAGCCTAGGCCACTGACCCAAGAGCGGAGCGTCCCACGCTCCGACTCCAGCTGCCCCGTGACCCTAGCCACCGAACCCAAGAGCGGCAGTCCGCCCGCTACTACTCCAGCTGCCCAGCGGCCCCACCACCAGCCGCCATGGGTTAAGAGCCGGGTCCGACCGCCCGACCCCCGGCTCCCCACGGCAGCCCCTCTGTTGCCGCATCACGCGGTGCGGCCCCGCCCAGTCGCGGAGGATAGGGTTTAGCTACCTCCCTTCCCCCGCGACTAGCCTCTCCTAAACCGGCCAGGCTTACGTCGCCTAGGCCCAGCCGGCCGGCCGCTTTGGTCCCCCGGGTTAGTGCGGTACCACCCAGACAGGGAAGCGGCCTCTCCACTGGGTCCCTCTTGGTTCACCGCAACCGAATCCGCGGACTCAAGGTTGCGGCTACTAAGCCCCCCCACCACAGCAAGGTGGAGACCCGTCGGGGGGGAACCTAACCTAACCTAACCTAACCTAACCTAACCTAACCTAACCTAACCTAACCTAACCTAACCTAACCTAACCTAACCTAACCTAACCTAACCTAACCTAACCTAACCTAACCTAACCTAACCTAACCTAACCTAACCTAACCTAACCTAACCTAACCTAACCTAACCTAACCTAACCTAACCTAACCTAACCTAACCTAACCTTTTTTTTTTTTTTTTTTTTTTTTTTTTTTTTTTTTTTTTTTTTTTTTTTTTTTTTTTTTTTTTTTTTTTTTTCCGTCAGGGAAACCATTCGGGGTCGTTGTAGAGAGACGACCCACCGGCTAGGTCCCCGCCGCGCTGGGACGGCGCAAACGGGGTATGTGGTCCACCGAGAGAGCCCACTAAAACACCTGACGGGTGTCCAACCGCTTCCGCTACGACGTGCGCCGGGATAACCGCTATACGCAAGCACCGCAAGACGCACGCCATGCGCGGCTTGCCCCACCACGGGGGCCCTTCCTTGGGTGATGCCGTCTGGGTGGATAGTGACGGCATCAAACACCAGAGACGATGGACGTGACACCACCCGCCCATCACCTACCGGGGAACCTCACCACTCCTGTGGACGACGGATGTCCCATATCCGCCGCCCGGAGGTCCCCGTTAAGGAGGAAGACGGCGCTCATGCGCCGCACGCCTGCGCCCGACGCGGCGTCGTCGGATTGGGTCAGCCAGGGGATCCAGCTCTCTGACCCGCTCCGCTTCCTCCTTGCGCTTGATCACCTCTTCGCAGAAGGTGACCATTGCGCTCCATGCCTCGTCGCTGTCGACCATGGCCTGGCATATGGCCGAGAGCGACAGATCGGCTCCGGTGGCGTCAACTAGCGCCGCACGTGGCCCTGACCACGCCGAACACACGGCGAGTGTGTGTCCCGCCGTGTCCTCGGCGCAGCCGCAATGATGGCAAGCCATTGATGCCTCCCTGCCGGCTATCCGACACAGGTACCTCCCGAAGCAGCCGTGCCCGGAGAGGACCTGCGTCAGCCGGAAGGTCATCGAACCGTGCCGCCTGTTGACCCACCGATCCAGGACCGGTCGGATAGCGCCGATGGTCAGAACACCGGCGCTTGGCTCCTCCAACCGCTCGGACCACTGCCGGAGGATTTCGGCGCGGAACTGACGCCGCGCCATTGCCCCCGTTTGCAGCGATCCGGTCCCCTCGACCTCCCCTGCTCTCACCTGGCGGTAGCGTTCCGCCAGGGCACGAGCCTCGAGGTCCCACGGGGGAGTCCCGGCGAGGACACATGCCGCCTCAAAGCTGACGGTCACGTATCCCCGTATGGCCCTGATCGCCATCACTCGCTGCGGTCTTTGGAGGACCGCAATATTCCGGCGATTCAGGGCATCCACCCAGATGGGCGCCCCGTAGAGAGCCATCGAACGCACAACGCCGGTGTAAAGACGACGGCATGCGCCCGAGGGTCCCCCCAGGTTCGGCAGCAGTCTTCCCAATGCCCCCGCAGCCCCGACAAGTTTGGGCGCGAGGCGACGGAAGTGCTCCCGAAAGTTCCATCTGCTGTCCAGAACGATGCCCAGATACCGCATCGACTGACCGACGCTGATGGAAACTCCGCCCACCACTAGCTGCGCTCCGACCGGCGGCGCTTTCCGAGGCCCGTGGAAGCAAATGGCCTCGGATTTCTCTAGGGCTACCACTAGCCCTAGGCGCCGAATTCTACTGACTACTTCGGCGACGCCGGTCGTGGCCAAGAGGGCCGCCTCCGGGTATGTATTGCCGCGGGCCGTGACGAGGGTATCGTCGGCGTAGCAAGTCACGTCGACCCCCGCCACGAGTGGTTCCCGCAGCACCCAATCGTAGGCGATGTTCCATAGGGTCGGACCAAGAACTGACCCCTGCGGAACACCGCACTTGACGACCCTCCGGCGCCACCCATCCCGCGTGGGATATGTTACGGACCTGTCGGAGAGATAAGATGATAGAACTCTCCGCAGGTACTCCGGCACGCGGTGGTGGCTGAGCGCAGCGAGGATGCAGCTCCAGGGAATAGTGTTAAAAGCGTTGGCGATGTCAAGAGACACCGCCACGACCACCCCTCGACCTTCCACTGCACCCCCAATGAGAGACCTCACCCGCGAGATCGCGTCGACCGTGGACCGGCCACGACGAAAACCAAACTGTGTTTCACTAAGGTCCGGTCCTGGTCCCATCAAGTGCTCCGTGAGGCGGGCTGCCAAAAGGCGCTCAAAGAGTTTGCCCACCTCGTCGAGCAAGACTATGGGACGAAAGGCCGACGCCGAGTCTGGCGGGCGTCCCTCCTTCTTCAGCAGGGTCAACCGTCCCGTCCTCCACTTACGGGGAAATTGACCCTGCGCCAGGCACGAGGAAAACAGCCACATCACCCTGGATTCGAGTGCGTTGGGTAGAGCCAATACCCATGCCCGACCAGGAATTCCGTCGGGCCCCGGAGCGGTGTTGCGGCCTTTTAGCCTATCCACCGCCCGGTGCAACTCGTCCAAGGTGACTTCGGGCGCGACTGCTTCCTCCGTCACTTCGATGCTACTGCTCTCCGAATCCGCCGCCGCCGCAAACGGGGGTGGATGTTCCCCCCGGTCCGGAAACAGGCTCGTTAATACCTGCTCCAGGAACACGGGGTGGAGACTTTCCGTCACCGGGGGCTCCCAGGGGCGCAATTTTGCACGCACCATCTGGTATGGCCGCCCCCAGGGGTCCCGATCTAGGGTCCCCAGGAACTCCTCCCAGGCCCTGATTTTGGCCTCTGCAACGGCCACCGACAGGGCACGACGACAGTCCCTGTAGGCGGCATATAATTCGGCCTCACGGGCCTCATTACGGCGACGGCGCCGGCTACGGGCGTACCGGCGTCTTGCGATCACGCAGTCTTGACGGATCTGCGCGATCTCTGGCGACCACCAGTACACCTGACGTCTGGGAGGGGAGGGGCGGGCCCGCGGCATTGACGCGTCGCAAACGCGCGACATAGCGTCCGCGAGCCATTGAGCCTCCGCCTCCACGTCAGCCGGACCCTCAGGCGCTGGACTCCAGGACTGTACTAGGGCGGCTTCGACCAGTAGGTCGCGGTCGAGTCGCCCCAGCACCCACCTCGGGCTGGCCCCGCGAGGGGCCCGACCCGGACTGTTCGGGTTCGCCGAAGGAGGGAGAATCCGATACCGGATGTATCGGTGATCAGAAGCCGTCTCGACCTCCTCCAGCACTTCCCAGTCCTGGACACGGCGTGCTAGGGCGGCGTTGGTGAACGTCAAGTCCACAATTGAGCCGCCCTGCTGCCGCACGCACGTGTCGACCGAGCCCCGGTTGGACAGAACCAACCCGAGCGAAATGGCCCATTCTTCCAGCGCCTCACCCCTAACATCGGTTGCCGGAGAACCCCACGCCGTAGACTTGGCGTTGAAGTCCCCGGCCACAAGAACGGGGGAGGGCTGTGCCCATCTGACGAGCCTCGACACCTCAAGAAGAAATTGCTCGAAGTCAGATAGGGCACAGTTCGGAGAGCAGTAGCACGCGACCACCGTCAAAGATCCCGTTGACGCCGCCACGCATCCACGACCCTTCGCTACTTTTTCGAAGGGCGGGGAGCTATGGGACGCCAACCTTATTAGGGCCACCGAGCCCGTTCGGTCCCCGACCCAGTTGTCACGGGCCGGGACCATGTATGGCTCGGAGACTATAGCCACATTTATCAACCACTGCGCCATGCTCTGGAGAAGAAGATCTTGAGCTGCGGCGCAGTGGTTGAGGTTCGCTTGGAGGAGGCGAATCTCGGCCATTATTTGCCGAGCTCCATCGCCTCCCCAGCTGACGGCTGGCCGCTCTTAGTCTGGGGGGCCTTGCCCCCCGAATTTTGGGGGGCCTTGCCCCCCTTCTTCTTCTTGGCCTTGGGGGCCTTACATGAGGGTCCCCCAAGGCGGTGCTCCGCCGGCAACTTCGCCTGTGCGCATAGGATGCACCGTGGCTTGGCGGAGCACTGGGCCGCTTTGTGGCCCGCCTGACCGCAGCGGTAACAAATGTCGCTGCGGTCGACTTCCGAGTCGCAGACGGCCCGGGCATGACCGACGCCCAGGCACCGGAAGCATCTCATCTGTCGGGGCTCGGCCACATGGATTCGTGCCGAGACCCATCCCACCAATAGCCTTCCGGCGTCTGCGACTCTCTTCGCAGCAGGGATCGGGCATTTGACCCAGGCCGACCCCTCGCCTCGCGGGCCACTGCGGACCGCGCCAACCTTAACGGCATCAACCGGGCATCCGCCGGTGCGTGATATGGCCCGGGCTACCTCTTCGGGGGTAACCGAGTCGTCCAGACCCTGGACGCGCATGTCCGCGCACTTCACGGGTCTGGACACAATTGCGTCACCCCCCAGGACCTCCCTCATCTTTGTAGCGAGGGAGTCTGCCTTTTCATCGGCGTTTGGCCCGGGGATTTCCAATTTCCGCGCACCGGTCGCGGCTGCGCTGATTTTGGCGATCCCGCCGATGCCGTGATCGGCCAGGACGATGTTACTTTTCGCCCTGGCGATAATTTCGGCGTACGTGACCCCCCGTGTGACGGCATCCTGCGACACCGTGAGTATGATCGCAGCCGTCGTCGGGGGGCGGAGCGGGACCGCCGGCTTCTGCTTCTTAGAGGAAGAGGCCTGCGTTGAAGAGGCAACCGGCGTCTGGACCGGTGCGGCAGCCTTCTTCCCCTTGTTGGGGCGTTTTCGCGCCACGACGTTCCACCCCTCTAAAAGAGGTGGAGGGACCGGTGGGGCCGCTGAGGGGCCCGCGGCAGCCTGACTTGGGGCGGGAGTTGGGGCAGATTTTTTGCCCTTCCCCTTCTTTTTTGCCTTGCCCTTGGCTCCCCCAGTGGAAGCTGGGGGGGCTGAAGAAGGAACTGGGGCTTTCGGCGGGGGGACAGCGGCCTCCGAGGCGGGTGACCTGTGCTCCGCCTCTCTTGCCCTGTCTGCTGCCAGCGGGGGGCGCAGGCGAGGTTCCGGCGGGAGCCGCGCCTCGATTGCCCCAAAGCGGGCGTCCATGAACAGGCGGAAGTCCGCCATCCGTCGGTCAAAGTCTGACTCCTGCGCGGACGCCGCTTCCATCGTCCTGAGCGGTGCCGGAAGGGTGTTCACCACCTCTTTGAGCGCCGCAACCTCTTTGGTGAGGAAGTCCACCTTGAGGTTGAGGCGGTGGTTTACCGCCTTCAGGGCGAGGTTCTCTACCGACGAGTTCCGGCGGCTAAGCTCTGACACCGCCCGCCGGACCTCCCTCTCCGCATCCTTGAGGGCCTTAACAAAAGTGCCCTTCAAGTGGCCCGAGCGATCCGCCACCTGGCGGACGGCGTCCATATGCCGCGACATAATCGCGGCTATGTCCGTCGTCGGGAGCTCCTCGAGTTCCCGGTCAGACGGCCTCGGCTGTGTTACGAGGGCGACTCCCTCGTCGGCACTTCCGGCCATGTCCATACTCGTTGTCGACCCGGACATGGCACGGTTGAGGCCGGCACACTCGCTGGAGGGAGGCGATCGCACCTTCCCTCTCTTTTTCTTGCCGCTTCTGCGCGGCGTCTCAGCCAATTGGGGTTCGGCACCATCACTAGCGACAGAGACTGGCCGTTTGCGGCCTTTACCCTCGCTGGTAGCCGAGCCCCCGTCAGGTTCGCTGACATCCTGCCGTGCCCTCCTAAATTTGAGGGTGCCGCCGGAGGATGAAACTCCCCATGAATCCCTACCTGACTCGCTGCCGGTCAGCGATGGACGCCGGAAGAGCGAGCGGCGTTCGTCAGGAGGCTCGTCAAGCGGGTCTGCAGCAACGCTGCCCCGACTTGACGAGCGATTTCGACTGCCTTTCTTGGCAGACGAGCCATCAAAGATTGGGGAGCGGGCCGATGAACGGCCTTCCCCAGTTTTTTGGGTCTCGCCAGGCGTCATAGGACGCTTGAAGAGATCCCCGTCCCCACCCGGGACATCGTCCATCACAACACCACTAACTACAAGTTTATTTGAAGAAATTTCCATATAAATCCCACGAGTATGGGGGAAATAAACCGTCCACCCAGGCAGAGCCCCCTGTACCTGGGTAACCCTATATACACCGTGAGGTCGGGCAGGTTTCACGGGACCTTACAAACTAAATTTTTTATTGAGGTTAAGTCCTCTTGGCCCGGCCAATTAAGGCAAGGCCCTCGGTCCCAGCAGTGGCCGCGAGACGTGACCACGACACCTCCGCTGGGATAACGAGTTTGAGGGCGGTGACTGCGAAGTCTGCCCCCCCGGAGACGATACCGAAACCGGGAGAGCCCGCCCTCCCACCACCTGGCAGCACCGGCAAGCAATCCCCGCGAGGAGATTACTCACCGTTACTCCCAGTCACACCAGTCAACGCCGCTCGCCATACCACCGATCCGAAGACTTGTGGCATGAGGAACGGAACCGACTCAGGGTAATTTTTTATAGAGGTTTTCTTCCTCGCGACCACCGCCCCGAAAGACGGCAGCCCCCGAACCCAGCGTGGGCCTTACGGGTTGTGAGCCTCTCTTGGCTTCACCGTGGCTGGCTTGCCACGGCTACTGAGCCCCCTCACCACGGCAAGGTGGAGACTCCCCGAGGGGGAACCTAACCTAACCTAACCTAACCTAACCTAACCTAACCTAACCTAACCTAACCTAACCTAACCTAACCTAACCTAACCTAACCTAACCTAACCTAACCTAACCTAACCTAACCTAACCTAACCTAACCTAACCTAACCTAACCTAACCTAACCTAACCTAACCTAACCTAACCTAACCTAACCTAACCTAACCTAACCTAACCTAACCTAACCTAACCTAACCTAACCTAACCTAACCTAACCTAACCTAACCTAACCTAACCTAACCTAACCTAACCTAACCTAACCTAACCTAACCTAACCTAACCTAACCTTTTTTTTTTTTTTTTTATTTTTTTTTAACTCGGTTAATGCATGAAATTGCATCCCCAGCGCCCGGGGGAGCGCTGGGGTATGTGGGGCTCTCCGAACCAGAAGGGCTAGGCCTACCCACTAAACCACCGAGGTGTTGCCTCCTCCTCGCCGCATAGTGCCGAGGCCACGGGAACGCTTTTAAGCACACATCCGCGACCCCGACGCGGCCGTCCACGCGTGGACTCCTCCACAGTGTGGGACGACACCCCAACACACGGATGCCGTCCCCCCACTATGCCCCCTTGTGCAATGGCCAGCAAACTCCCCCGAGTTCACCAGCCAGGGGGCCTTCGGAAGCCGGGACAGGCCACGCGCAGATGCGCAGCATGTCCCGGCCGCCGGCGGCGGAAGATGTGTAGGCCGCCGCCACCTCCTCTCCGGCCACTGAGCCCAAGAGCAGCGGTCCGCCCACTCCAGCTGCCCAGCAGCCAAGGCCACTGACCCAAGAGCGGAGCGTCCCACGCTCCGACTCCAGCTGCCCCGTGACCCTAGCCACCGAACCCAAGAGCGGCAGTCCGCCCGCTACTACTCCAGCTGCCCAGCGGCCCCACCACCAGCCGCCATGGGTTAAGAGCCGGGTCCGACCGCCCGACCCCCGGCTCCCCACGGCAGCCCCCCTGTTGCCGCATCACGCGGTGCGGCCCCGCCCAGTCGCGGAGGATAGGGTTTAGCGACCTCCCTTCCCCCGCGACTAGCCTCTCCTAAACCGGCCAGGCTTACGTCGCCTAGGCCCAGCCGGCCGGCCGCTTTGGTCCCCCGGGTTGGTGCGGTACCACCCAGACAGGGAAGCGGCCTCTCCACTGGGTCCCTCTTGGTTCACCGCAACCGAATCCTCGGACTCAAGGTTGCGGCTACTAAGCCCCCCCACCACAGCAAGGTGGAGACCCGTCGGGGGGGAACCTAACCTAACCTAACCTAACCTAACCTAACCTAACCTAACCTAACCTAACCTAACCTAACCTAACCTAACCTAACCTAACCTAACCTAACCTAACCTAACCTAACCTAACCTAACCTAACCTAACCTAACCTAACCTAACCTAACCTAACCTAACCTAACCTAACCTAACCTAACCTAACCTTTTTTTTTTTTTTTTTTTTTTTTAACTCGGTTAATGCATGAAATTGCATCCCCAGCGCCCGGGGGAGCGCTGGGGTATGTGGGGCTCTCCGAACCAGAAGGGCTAGGCCTACCCACTAAACCACCGAGGTGTTGCTTCCTCCTCCGCATAATGTCGAGGCTGCGGGATCGCTTAAAGCACGCAACCGCAGCCCCGACGCGGCTGTCCAATCATGGACCCGTCCACAGTGTGGGACGACACCGCAACACACTGGTGCCGTCCCTCCACATGCCCCCTCGTGCAATGGCCAGAAAACTCCCCCGAGTTCGCCGGCCGAAGAGGGCCTTCGGAGGCCGGGACAGACTGCGCGCAGATGCGCAGTATGTCCCGGCCTCCGGTATAATCCGCACCGGCCACCGAGCCCGGAGGTGGCAGACTGCCTTCCCCGGACCAGGCGGCCCAACAACTACTCTACTACTACGGCGGGGGGAGGAGGTGCGCGTACCTCCTTCTTCTTACACCCCGCCTCCGCTGGCGGCGCGGGTCGGAGGAAGACGCCTCACGATCCCGCTCCGCGGCCTCCTTCTGCGAAATGACTGACTCGCAGAAGGTGGCCACCGCCCTCCAGGACCCCTCGCTATTCAGCATCGAGCTGATCACGTTAGTTAGCGAGAGGTCCCCCTCCACAAACGCCGACATGGCGTGCCTCTGCGGCGCCCAGGCCGCGCACTCGACCAGTGTGTGGTGCGCCGTATCTGTTGGCGCGCCGCATTCGTGGCAGGCCGGCGTTGGTTCCCGGCCCGCAATCTGGTGCAGGTACTTACCGAAACAACCGTGTCCGGTAAGTACCTGCACCAGCCGGAAGGACAGAACCCCCCACTTCCTACCTAACCATCGGGACAGGTGTGGCTGAATTGCCTCCACCGTGTCCCGGCCAGCGACTGGGGAAAGCAGTTGGTCGCTCCACCTCTCAATCATGTCTATTTGCGCCTCCGATCTGTTCCTCCTCACTTCCTCAAACTCTGGTCTTTCGCCCCGATTTCGGGCCTCTACCTTGCAGGCATACACCCGCGCTAAGACCCCCGCCTGAAGTTCCCAGGGAGGGTCGCCCGCCAAAAGGGTGGCCGCCGTCCATGATATGGTACGGTACCCCCTGATCGCTCTCACCGCTATCACCCTCTGGGGTCTCCTCAATAATACTAAGTTTTTAGCGGTGAGAGCGTCCGCCCACACGGGGGCACCGTACAGCGCCATGCTCCGGACAATTCCGGTGTAGAGGCGCCGGCAGGCCGAGCCCGGGCCCCCCAGGTTTGGTAGCAGCCGGCCTAGAGCGGCCGCTGCGGCAATCAGCTTCGGGGCCATTTGTGTGAAGTGGGCCCCGAAGTTCCACCTTCCGTCCAAGGTGAGGCCCAGATATTTCAGTTGGGCCCTCACCGGCACCTCTACTCCCTGGACGACAATACGCGCGTCCGGGGGAGGTCCCCTCCGCGGTCCGTGAAATAGGAGGGCCTCTGTCTTAGATAAGGAGACCCTCAGACCTAAGAGCGCGAGCCGGTCCACCACCAGTGACACGGCGATTGTGGCCAGTCGCGCCGCCTCCTCGTAAGTCCCCCCCCGGGCTGCTACGAAGGTGTCGTCCGCGTATCCGATGACTTCCGCGCCGGGGGGAACTGGCCCGCGGAGGAGCCAGTCGTATCCGATGTTCCACAGGGTCGGACCCAAAACCGACCCCTGTGGAACACCGCACGTCATTTTCCGCGCATACCGTCGGCCATCTCGGCCCTCCCAGACAATTTCTCTGTCCTGGAGGTACGCCCCCAACAGCTTCCGGAGATAGGGGGGCACCCCATGGTACCGGAGTGCCTCCATGATAGTCTCAAACGGAATGCTGTTGAAGGCATTCGCCACATCCAGCGATACCCCCAGGACTACGTCTCCAGCCGCAACCGCTCCTTTACTCAGCTCTTTAAGGGCTGTTAGGGCGTCTAAAGTGGACCGCCCTGCCCTAAATCCATACTGGGCCTCCGAGAGTTGGGGCCCAACCACATCCAAGTGCTGGACGAGACGAGATGCGATGATCTTCTCCAGTAACTTGCCCGTCTCGTCCAGCAAAACAATCGGCCTATACGCCGAGGGGGAGTCAGGTGGTCGATCTCCCCCTTTCGGGAGCAGGCACAAGCGTCCGACTTTCCACTGTTTCGGGAACTCTCCTCTGCTGATGCATGCGTTGAAGAGTCCCCGAAGCTGCTCTCCCAAGTGTTTGAGGGCGAGTGCCAATACTCTTCCTGGAACGCCGTCAGGCCCCGGAGCCGTTTTCCTGCCACGAAGGCGGTCCAGGGCCAGCTCCATCTCTCCCTCTGAAATTGAGGGGGGAGCCTCTTCTTCTGCGGGCTCCGGAGTAGGAGGAGCCATCACCGGGGGCATGTGTCCCGGCGAATCGGGGAACAGTTCGCCCACCACCCTGCCGAGAAGATCCGGCTGTAGGGTCTCCGTTAACGGGGCGCCGAGATTCCGTAGTTTCTTCCGGGCCGAGCGATAGGGGCGCCCCCACGGATCCCTATCTAGGTCCGCCAGGATCTCCTCAAAGGCGGCCGATTTGGCCTGACTTATGGCCAGCTGTAAGGCTCTCTTGGCAACTCCGTACTGTTCCCACAATTCCGCGAGTTCAGTATCGGCTCCCTCCCGGTCCGGAGCTCGCCGGTTGCGCGTCCGACGTCGGGCGTGTGCTCTTCGGGCTCTGTTGGCCGCTGTCCGTAGCTCGGCTATTTCTGGGGTCCACCAGTAGACGGACTTGCGTGCTGGTCGGCGCCGCGCCCTCGGCATGGACGAATCACACACTTCTGCAAGGATGGTCTGCATTCGGCCGGTCAACTCCTCCGTGTCGGCTCCCTCCTCCGGCCTGGGGGCGAACCATCGGTGAACGATGGCCGCCTCCTCCGCCAGCTCTTTGTCGAGCCGGCCCAAATTCCATCTGGGGAAAGTTCCTACGGGCCGCTGCCCACTCGCCATACCTCCCGAGGGAGGGGAGACCTCGAATCTAATATAAAGGTGGTCAGACAGGGTCTCCACCCCCTCCTCCACTCTCCATCCGGCCACCCTGCGCGCGACTGCAGGGGTGGCAAAGGAGAGGTCCACAATGGACCCCCCGTTGTGCCGCACGCAAGTGTTGACTGTCCCCAGGTTGAGCAGGGACAGCCCGGAGAGGAGTCCCCATATTTGGACCGCTTCCCCCCTCCCGTCCGTGACGGGGCAGCCCCACGCACGGGACTTCGCGTTGAAGTCGCCGAGGACCAAGATGGACCCCGACGACCTGCGAGACACAGCCGCCCTGACAGAGTCCAGGAATGACTCGAACTCTGCCAGGGAGCGGTTGGGGGAGAAGTACACCCCAACAATGGTGTACTCCCCCCAGCTCACCACGACGTAACCTGCCCCCCTTTCGATGACAACAAGAGGGGGGCCAACACCCATCCGGGCCACCACCGCTACTGAACCGTCGAGGTCCCCGGCCCAGTTAGAATGGGGGGGGACGAAATATGGCTCGCAAGCCACCGCCACATGTACCTGCCACTGCGCGAGGGATTGAAGGAGGAGATCCTGTGCCCTCGCACAGTGGTTGAGATTCGCCTGTAGGAAGCTAGCATGTCGACTATAATCCATTATTATTCGGACATGCTAGCCTCCCTGTCTGCCCTTCCTGGTCGAGTCGAGGCGGTGGAAGCTCTCCACGCCCCCACGCCCGACTTTCCTTTTACCGTGGGGGGAGCACAAAGCCTCCCCCCCATTAAATGTCCGGCCGGCTTTCCGGCCGCAGCGCAAACGCTGCACCGCATAGTTGCGGATTTACAGGCCGCAGTTTTATGGCCCTCCTCGCCGCACCGGAAGCACATTTTGCTGCGGTCGACGGGAGAGGGACATGTCGGCCTTGTATGGCCAACGCCCAAACACCTGTAGCAGCGGAGAGGCCGCTGCTCTAGTAGTCGGACCGTTGCAGAGGTCCATCCAATCAATAGTTTGCCCGCCTTCGAAATAGTCTTGGTGGCCGCCACCGGGCACTCGACAATACACGAGCCCATTCCGTCGGGGCCCGCGGTGATTGGGTGGACCTTGACCTGGTCCACCAGACACCCCCCGGCACGAGACACAGCGATGGCCACCTTTTCCACGGTGGCCGTATCCCCTAACCCTAGCACCCGCAGGTCGGCGCATTTGACGGGGACCGCTACCTCGGCAACCCCGTCGAGGGCGGCCTTCAATTTATCGGCCAGGGCATTGGCCTTGTCCTGGCTTTGGGAGCCTGGAATTTCTATAATTCGGGCCCCTGTGGCGGATCGGCGGAAGTGGACGGACTCTATGCCCAGGTCCGCCGGGTTCACCGCCTCCTCTGCCCGCTCCATGAGCTGGGCGTACGTCACTCCCTTAGCGGCAGCCTCCGTGTTCAGGGTGACTAGTACCGCGGCCGTCTTCGGGGCAGTCAGCTTAGGCTTGGCCCGCTGGGTCTTCTTGGCCGCCTGGGAGGCCGGTTTTTGTGCCGCCGTGGAGGGGGGGGACTTTTTCCCCTTCCCCTTTCCCTTCTTTACCACCTCCGTCCAGGTGGTCGTTTGGTTCGACGGACCCGCTACAGGAGTGGTGTCCATCGCCTCCGGAGTCGGAGGAACCGCCGGCAGTTCGGGGACCGGGGGATGACTCACTCCCTTTTTATTCCCCTTTTTGTTCCCCTTCTTCCCCGACTTTTTCGCAGCGGGAGTGGACTCCGCTGCAACAGGAGCCGGAGCAGCCGGGGCAGAGACCGGCAACGGCACCGGCGCCGGGGTGCCAACTGACCCCACCGGGGCCCTGTCCGCCCTTAGGGGTGGACGAATTCTCGTCTCCGGGAGGAGGCGCTCCTCGATGCCTTCGAAGCGGGCATTAATCATCGTCCCTACTGAGGCTATAATTGAGCGCCTGAACTCCTCAAGCAGCTGCCCCATCTCAGGCATGGCACTCGAGATTGCTGGGGCAGGCGGTGGGCAAGTTGCCCTCGTGGCGGTTGTAGCGCTCGCCTGCTCCAGTTCCAGCAGCAGCGATTTGCGCTCAGCCTTCAAGGCCTCGTTCTCCCGGCGGAGGCGAGCGAACTCCACCTGGATGCGGCGCACCTCGTCCGACACCGTTCTGTCCGCCAGGGCCTCAACAATGTCAAGTAGACCCGTCGCCGCCACATTGAGGGTCTTTTGATAGCCCCCCTTGAGGTTCTTTGATGTTCGTACAACATCAAAAATGGCCGCTACACTCTCGCTGGCCTGCGCCCTTAGTTGCTCGGCATCTAGCCGATGTGGCGCGTCAAGTGTTGGGCGCTCGAGCCCTTCGTCCGGGTCAAAGATGGGCGCCGGGGGTCTCATTGTGGTACGAGACGAACTCGACCGACTCCTGGTAGAAGGTGCACCCGGAGTGGTCCTTCCGCGCCTAGCCACCGGCTCACGTGGAGCAGTGCGGTCCTCGGTTTCAGTTTCTGAGCCCGAGACTTCAGACCCGAGCACCGAGGGCGTTCGGTGTCTTTTCCGGCGGGCACCGTCGCCCGAAGCCAAAACTTCATCCACCTCTCCGATTGGGAGCCGCTCCAGCACAACAACAGGAGTAAGGGGCCTGGAACCCCCTCCTCCGACAACCGACGAGGGTCGCGCAACACTGGGCGTGCGACGACCCTCCACCACTGCGCAGTCTACACTGCCGGGCTTTTTGCCCCCGATCTCCTCCTCAATACTGGGCTTCTCGCCCCTCCCACTGTTATCGTCGTTTAGGTTTTTGAGATTAAATTCCATAGAGAGTCCCACGAGTATGGGGGAAATAAACCGTCCACCCAGGCAGAGCCCCCTGTACCTGGGTAACCCTATTACACGGTGAGGTCGGGCAGGTTTCACCGGATCTTACAAACTAACTTTTTTTAGTGAGGTTAAGTCCTCTTGGCCCGGCCAATTAAGGCAAGGCCCTCGGTCCCAGCAGTGGCCGCGAGACGTGACCACGACACCTCCGCTGGGATAACGAGTTTGAGGGCGGCGACCGAAGTCTGCCCTCCCGGAGACGATACCGAATCCGGGAGAGCCCGCCCTCCCACCGACGGATCACCCGTCCCTCCTCCGTCACCTGTGCCCTCTGCAAGCAGAGGGACACGCACAGTGATTTTTTATAGAGGTTTTCTTCCTCGCGACCGCTGTCTCCCCGACCTCCGACAAGCAGCCCCCGATCCTGACTCAAAAATTGAGCCAGGCTTGCGGTTTGGGTCCGCCGAGAACAGTACTCAGCGGACACCCCCACCCCGGGCAGGACATGAAAGTCCGCCCCCCCATGGTTTTTTATAGAGGTTTTCCTTCCTCTCTCGTGCAGTGGCGCTCGCGCACCACCACACGGTGTGAAGGGACCTGGTTCTGAGCCTGAAGGCCTCAGAACGAAACGGTCCCTTCGGGTCTGTCTTGGCTTCGCTAATGCTACTGAGCCCCCTCACCACGACAAGGTGCAGACCCACGAGGGGGAAAAAATGTGGTCAAGTGTGCCTTAACCATTTTATGTGTTCCATCCTTGTCAAGGGGAGTGCTAACCGTCTCTCCTTTCAATAGACACAACCTAACCTAACCTAACCTAACCTAACCTAACCTAACCTAACCTAACCTAACCTAACCTAACCTAACCTAACCTAACCTAACCTAACCTAACCTAACCTAACCTAACCTAACCTAACCTAACCTAACCTAACCTAACCTAACCTAACCTAACCTAACCTAACCTAACCTAACCTAACCTAACCTAACCTAACCTAACCTAACCTAACCTAACCTAACCTAACCTAACCTAACCAGTTGCGCCCCGACCGCCGTCCCGAGCGTCACGAAAACACACCGCTCCGCGCTCGAAAAATCCTCGAAGTGGTAAAAAGTGAACGGATTTAGACGTGCTATACATCAAAAGTTGCGCCGCGCAAAGACCTACACGCTGGTGAAAACCGCAGTGAAATTGGACGAAAATTGTGAAAGTTATAAGTGAAAAACCCTATTTTTGGGGTTAAGTGTCAGTGAAAAGTGGAAATAACTCCGGATTTTGAGTGACGACCCACACATTTTTTGTCGTCAAAAGGTGTGCCCCGCGACGGGCCACCCTCTCCAACACTTTTTGGAATTTTCCTGACACGCCCCGGACCAGGAAAACAGTTTTTCACTGAAACCACGAGGCACGTGGTTTCAGAACCCGACGAGTCCGGCTGAAACAAACACTGCAGCAGCGTGCCCCGCGCTGAGACGAAACCAGGGACACCTCACACGACACCAAAATCGAGGTAGGAGTGGAGTTTTCCGTGGAAAACCTCAAAATAACCTAAAAAGTGCACACTTAACTTCATTTATCTCGGCAAAACGATCGACGACATATCGTTTTTATTACGTCGAAAAGTGTGCACAGCGGGCCCCCACCCACGGGAAAATTTTCAGAATTTTCCCGTGAAAAACCGGGGAGTTATTCACGGAAAACCCCAAAACCACGTGGCACGTGTTTGGCGAACCAGCTGCGTCCGGCTGGAGCCCGATACGCGAACCGACGGGGACTGCAGCGAGCTACTAAGGGAAGCATCAAGCAGAATTTTCCTATGAAAATTGAGGGAGATATAGACTTTTAAAATTTCCCAAAATTGTGACCTAAATATCTCCTAATCTAGATCTATGACCCATAGTTTTTATTATAGATTAAGATAGATAATAAGCCCTAGATTATAAGTGCAAAGTTGCAGAATTTTCCGATGAAAACTCGCGATTTCGCGCATTTTCAAAAATATTTTTCCGCGTGAAAATTTTCGGTCCCGTTCTGATAGGCTCGCGGACTAGAGCTCGTCGAGACGATTCCAACGATACCAAACACGAGGAAATTGCGTCAAGGGAAGCCGGAAAAACAACTGTTTAAAGATCCAGCAGCCGCCATATTGGAAATTTCTACTGCTCATAACTCCGGCATTTCTGAACCGAATTGCCCCGTGTTTGGTATCCCTAGGGTGCGCTCGGCTAGAGCTAGCGAGCCGTCGCAAAATTTCTGACAAATTGCGCGGAAAATTTTTGAAAATTCGCGGAAAAATTTTCCCGGAAAATTCCTTTCCCGCTTGCTGCGCCTGGGGTTTCCAGAGTGAACAGCGAAATCCCCGCGTTTCTGCGGCCTCTGGGGGCGGAGATATCGCGAGTTGAAAATAACTTGACATTTGCGCGGCCATCTTAGCCGCCATCTTGAAAAACTTCGAATCGCCATATCTCCGGCCCTGGTCGTCGTATCGACGCGGGATTTTTTCCGGAGACCAGTACTCGTCGAGCACTACTCCGCGGGATACTTACCAGGTGACGGCCATTTTGACCGCCATCTTGGATTTACAAAAACCCGAATAACTCCGGCACTGGTCGTCCGATTTCCACCGGGTTTTCTCTGGAGACCTCAGCGCAGCACAGGGAACCTGTAAATAGGACAATATATATTAAGTTGCATTATATACATATTATTTAGATTAAGACTAGCCTTATTGGGCATAAAGAGTTGACCTCCTCTTTGGACTGCCTTATTAGGCAGAAGTCCAAAATTTTTGACACGGTTTTTGACGTGACGGATAGCTACCCCTATTCCCTCACTATCTAGACATCCCCTCCCTCGCCCCCCCCCCTCCCCCTTCCTGACCGTTCTATACCCTTTACATATAGAACACATCCTGGACTGAGGGCACTCCCACGCACTCACACCACTATCCACAAATACACACACACCTACCTCACACTCACACACACACACACACACACACTCACACACACACACACACACGCATACACACAGAGACACACACCTACGCAGACTCACCTGAGCAACATCTCGCATCGGGATACCGGACAGCTGCTGGACAGCAACACATACGACCTGCAACAAAAGTTGTAAAACTTTATTACACAGGATAATAGCTAAGGTTTGCGTAGAAAGAGGGAAGGATGTTTGGGCAATACTCCCTAGACAGGACGCCCGTGAAAAGGGTGTCCAAATCAAATGCAGATCCCGGCTCCAACAGTCCGACAGACCGACCCGCGGGACAAAACGCGAGACGGAGTGTCGGCGAGCGGGAATCTGCCAGGGTTACCAGCCCTACAAGAAGGCCCCCCCCTACTACAGTGACAACCCCGTCTCCCAAACACATGCAAACCTTGGCCACCATTACGGTGACCAAGAAGAAACGGGCTCCCACACGGTGCCTGGAAGGAGAGCTTCCCCCCAGGCTCCAAATCTCACCTTTGAGCACCCCCAAGAGCCGAAGAGAGGAAGCCAACTCTTGGTTCACCAAGGGACACAAGGCCCTCTGTGAGTCTCGAAACCTTAGGGGGGACATAAAGGAGACCCTAAAGGCGGCCCTCAGCCACCTCATGAGACTTTTTAAAGAGGCGGAAGCGGGGTCCACTGTAGAAGGGGGGACAGAAAGAGACGAAAGTGAGGGAACCGGGGCGACGGAGCAGATAGGGAAGGATAATCCCCCCCCTGCCTGCTCCGTCTCCCTGGAGAATGTCAGGGCACTGATGGAAAGAGTGGAAGAGAATAATAGGATCCTGAAGGAAAATAGGGAACGCCTGGACCTACTGGTGGAGAGACCGCAGCTGAGCTACGCCAACGCAGTCCGAGCGGAAAGCAGTAGGGAGCCCGCGACTCTCCACTCAGTCATAGTGACATCGAAGAATGAAGAGGATACTGGAGAGGAAGTATTAGAGAAGGTAAGAAAGACGATTGATGCTAAGAATGGATGGGTGAAAGTTGAAAGAGTGCGGAAAGCTAGGGATAGGAAAATAGTACTAGGATGCAAGACGAAGGAAGAAAGGGAAAAAGTAATAAGTAAGCTAAAGGACAGCGGGGGTCAACTCGTCGCCGAGGAGGTCAAAAACAAGGACCCGCTCCTGGTCCTGAGGGACGTCCTGACCGTTCACAGCGATGTGGAGGTACTGGGCGCCCTTCGGAGCCAGAATGCGGGTGTTTTTGGCGCCCTCGCCGACGAGGAAGACAGGATGGAAGTCAAGTATAGGAGGAAAGCGCGGAACCCCCACAACGCAAACATCGTCTTGAGGGTGTCTCCGACAATATGGGCAAGGGCAGTGGCTGCAGGAAGACTGAAGGTCGACCTGCAGAACGTGCGAGTTGAGGACCAGTCGCCGCTGGTGCAGTGCACCCGGTGCCTCGCATATGGACACAGCAAGCGCCTCTGCAGGGAGCCGGCCGATCTCTGCAGCCACTGCGGAGGTCCTCACATGAGGGACAAGTGCGCAGATATGGCAGCGGGAGAACCACCAGCGTGTCGCAACTGCGCTCGGGCGGGCGCGGCCCACGTCCAGCACAACGCATTCAGTGCTGAATGCCCAGTGCGAAGGAAGTGGGACGCTCTGGCCCGAGCGTCGGTTGCCTACTGCTAAGGTGGAAAAGGGGACAAAAGGCAACATAACCACACCGGAGAGGAGAAACAAAAAGCAGACGAACACACGCACACACTACACTACAACACAAAACACACACACAAGCACACAAACCTACACGACCAACTTGGTTGCAATGGCCCGCGCGGAGAGTGGCAGCTTTTCCAAAGGTTTAAGTGTCGTTAAACTAGAGGAAAAGAAAACGCACAACAAAAGGTCAGGTCAGTCAACGACTTTCCACCGAGTGGCAGCAGTTTGTTCTCAGCCCATCCTGACAATGTATCCTGAAACAAAACCTGCTAAATCCGCTCACGTCATAAACTGGCCTAGACTGGCTGGGAACCAAACAACCGGCAAAAACTGTGTAAAAATTGTAGCTATAAGAATAATTGTATTAAAATTAAAAATTAGTGTAAGAAAAATATGATTATTTAATATATTGTCATATATATTAAAATAGCATATAGTTATATAGCATAAGTAAATAAAATGTTAAAATAAGTAAGCCATAAAGAAAAGTGTAATGTAAGTAGTGTTAAGTATATAGGTAGCATATATAGTATATAGGCACATAAGTATATAGGTAGTATGTATGTATAGTAGCTATAAGTAAAAAACACCAATGTAAAAATAAAATAAATGACCCTTCTCCCCCCCTTTCCCATCCCACCATCCGACCCTAACCTAAGGCCCCCCCCGTGTGTACTTAATGATAGATTAATAATAGAATAGGTATGCAAGTATGAAAGATGAGGAAAAGAAGTGCGAGAGGCAAAAAAGCGAGAATGGTATGGTAATAGAGGACTAGAATGATTGAGGAGAATAGGCCCATTTCCGGGTAGTTCAAAAATAGACGATAAAAAATTAGATAGCTTGCCAAGGACCCTGACCTCCATGTTAGGGGTAGCTAGGAAAAAAAAAAAAAACCTAACCTAACCTAACCTAACCTAACCTAACCTAACCTAACCTAACCTAACCTAACCTAACCTAACCTAACCTAACCTAACCTAACCTAACCTAACCTAACCTAACCTAACCTAACCTAACCTAACCTAACCTAACCTAACCTAACCTAACCTAACCTAACCTAACCTAACCTAACCTAACCTAACCTAACCTAACCTAACCTAACCTAACCTAACCTAACCTAACCTAACCTAACCTAACCTAACCTAACCTAACCTAACCTAACCTAACCTAACCTAACCTTTTTTTTTTTTTTTTTTTACTTGGTTAATGCATGAAATTGCATCCCCAGCGCCCGGGGGAGCGTTGGGGTATGTGGGGCTCTCCAAACCAGAAGGGCTAGGCCTACCCACTAAACCACCAAGGTGTTGCCTCCTCCTCGCCGCATAGTGCCGAGGCCACGGGAACGCCTTTAGGCACACATCCGCGACCCCGACGCGGCCGTCCACAATGTGGACTCCTCCACAGTGTGGGACGACACCCCAACACACGGGTGCCGTCCCCCCACTATGCCCCCTTGTGCAATGGCCGGAAAACTCCCCCGAGTTCGCCAGCCAGGGGGCCTTCGGAAGCCGGGACAGGCCACGCGCAGATGCGCAGCATGTCCCGGCCGCCGGCGGCGGAAAGGTGTGTAGGCCGCCGCAACCTTCCCTACGACCAACGAGCCCGAGAGCGAGATCCCAACGCTCCCGGGCCCTACGGTCCCACCACCAGCCGCCATGGGTTAAGAGCCGGGTCCGACCGCCCGACCCCCGGCTCCCCACGGCAGCCCCACCGTTGCCGCATCTCACGGTGCGGCCCCGCCCAGTCGCGGAGATAGGATACATCCCTTCCTCCGCGACCAGCCCCTGCAAAACCGGCCAGACTGAGTCCACTCAGCCCAGCCGGCCGGCCGCTTTTGGTCCCCCGGGCTACAACGGTACCACCCAGACGGGGAAGCGGCCTCTCCTCCACCAGCCGCCATGGGTTAAGAGCCGGGTCCGACCGCCCGACCCCCGGCTCCCCACGGCAGCCCCACCGTTGCCGCATCTCGCGGTACGGCCCCGCCCAGTCGCGGAGGATGAGATAAATCCCTTCCTCCGCGACTAGCCTCTCCAAAACCGGCCAGACTGAGTACACTCAGCCCAGCCGGCCGGCCGCTTTTGGTCCCCCGGGCTACAACGGTACCACCCAGACGGGGAAGCGGCCTCTCCACCACCAGCCGCCATGGGTTAAGAGCCGGGTCCGACCGCCCGACCCCCGGCTCCCCACGGCAGCCCCACCGTTGCCGCATCTCGCGGTACGGCCCCGCCCAGTCGCGGAGGATAGGGTTGAGCTACCTCCCTTCCTCCGCGACTAGCCTCTCCTAAACCGGCCAGGCTTACGTCGCCTAGGCCCAGCCGGCCGGCCGCTTTGGTCCCCCGGGCTACAGCGGTACCACCCAGACGGGGAAGCGGCCTCTCCACTGGGTCCCTCTTGGTTCACCGCAACCGAATCCGCGAACTCAAGGTTGCGGCTACTAAGCCCCCCCACCACAGCAAGGTGGAGACCCGTCGGGGGGGAACCTAACCTAACCTAACCTAACCTAACCTAACCTAACCTAACCTAACCTAACCTAACCTAACCTAACCTAACCTAACCTAACCTAACCTAACCTAACCTAACCTAACCTAACCTAACCTAACCTAACCTAACCTAACCTAACCTAACCTAACCTAACCTAACCTAACCTAACCTAACCTAACCTAACCTAACCTAACCTAACCTAACCTAACCTAACCTAACCTAACCTAACCTAACCTAACCTAACCTAACCTAACCTAACCTAACCTAACCTAACCTAACCTAACCTAACCTAACCTAACCTAACCTAACCTAACCTAACCTAACCTAACCTAACCTAACCTAACCTAACCTAACCTAACCTAACCTAACCTAACCTAACCTAACCTAACCTAACCTAACCTAACCTAACCTAACCTAACCTAACCTAACCTAACCTAACCTAACCTAACCTAACCTAACCTAACCTAACCTAACCTAACCTAACCTAACCTAACCTAACCTAACCTAACCTTTTTTTTTTTTTTTTTTTTTTTTTTTTCCGTCAGGGAAACCATTCGGGGTCGTTGTAGAGAGACGACCCACCGGCTAGGTCCCCGCCGCGCTGGGACTGCGCAGACGGGGTATGTGGTCCACCGAGAGAGCCCACTAAAACACCTGACGGGTGTCCGACCGCTTCCGCTACGACGTGCGCCGGGATAACCGCTATACGCAAGCACCGCAAGACGCACGCCATGCGCGGCTTGCCCCACCACGGGGGCCCTTCCTTGGGTGATGCCGTCTGGGTGGATAGTGACGGCATCAAACACCAGAGACGATGGACGTGACACCACCCGCCCATCACCTACCGGGGAACCTCACCACTCCTGTGGACGACGGATGTCCCATACCCGCCGCCCGGAGGTCCCCGTTAAGGAGGAAGACGGCGCTCATGCGCCGCACGCCTGCGCCCGACGCGGCGTCGTCGGATTGGGTCAGCTAGTGGATCTAGCTCTCTGACCCGCTCCGCTTCCTCCTTGCGCTTGATCACCTCTTCGCAGAAAGTGACCATTGCGCTCCATGCCTCGTCGCTGTCGACCATGGCCTGGCATATGGCCGAGAGCGACAAATCGGCTCCGGTGGCGTCAACTAGCGCCGCACGTGGCCCTGACCACGCCGAACACACGGCGAGTGTGTGTCCCGCCGTGTCCTCGGCGCAGCCGCAATGATGGCAAGCCATTGATGCCTCCCTGCCGGCTATCCGACACAGGTACCTCCCGAAGCAGCCGTGCCCGGAGAGGACCTGCGTCAGCCGGAAGGTCATCGAACCGTGCCGCCTGTTGACCCACCGATCCAGGACCGGTCGGATAGCGCCGATGGTCAGAACACCGGCGCTTGGCTCCTCCAACCGCTCGGACCACTGCCGGAGGATTTCGGCGCGGAACTGACGCCGCGCCATTGCCCCCGTTTGCAGCGATCCGGTCCCCTCGACCTCCCCTGCTCTCACCTGGCGGTAGCGTTCCGCCAGGGCACGAGCCTCGAGGTCCCACGGGGGAGTCCCGGCGAGGACACATGCCGCCTCGAAGCTGACGGTCACGTATCCCCGTATGGCCCTGATCGCCATCACTCGCTGCGGTCTTTGGAGGACCGCAATATTCCGGCGATTCAGGGCATCCACCCAGATGGGCGCCCCGTAGAGAGCCATCGAACGCACAACGCCGGTGTAAAGACGACGGCATGCGCCCGAGGGTCCCCCCAGGTTCGGCAGCAGTCTTCCCAATGCCCCCGCAGCCCCGACAAGTTTGGGCGCGAGGCGACGGAAGTGCTCCCGAAAGTTCCATCTGCTGTCCAGAACGATGCCCAGATACCGCATCGACTGACCGACGCTGATGGAAACTCCGCCCACCACTAGCTGCGCTCCGACCGGCGGCGCTTTCCGAGGCCCGTGAAAGCAAATGGCCTCGGATTTCTCTAGGGCTACCACTAGCCCTAGGCGCCGAATTCTACTGACGACTTCGGCGACGCCGGTCGTGGCCAAGAGGGCCGCCTCCGGGTATGTATTGCCGCGGGCCGTGACGAGGGTATCATCGGCGTAGCAAGTCACGTCGACCCCCGCCACGAGTGGTTCCCGCAGCACCCAATCGTAGGCGATGTTCCATAGGGTCGGACCAAGAACTGACCCCTGCGGAACACCGCACTTGACGACCCTCCGGCGCCACCCATCCCGCGTGGGATATGTTACGGACCTGTCGGAGAGATAACATGATAAAACTCTCCGCAGGTACTCCGGCACGCGGTGGTGGCTGAGCGCAGCGAGGATGCAGCTCCAGGGAATTGTGTTAAAAGCGTTGGCGATGTCAAGAGACACCGCCACGACCACCCCTCGACCTTCCACTGCATCCCCAACGAGAGACCTCACCCGCGAGATCGCGTCGACCGTGGACCGGCCACGACGAAAACCAAATTGCGTTTCACTAAGGTCCGGTCCTGGTCCCATCAAGTGCTCCGTGAGGCGGGCTGCCAAAAGGCGCTCAAAGAGTTTGCCCACCTCGTCGAGCAAGACTATGGGACGAAAGGCCGACGCCGAGTCTGGCGGGCGTCCCTCCTTCTTCAGCAGGGTCAACCGTCCCGTCCTCCACTTACGGGGAAATTGACCCTGCGCCAGGCACGAGGAAAACAGCCACATCACCCTGGATTCGAGTGCGTTGGGTAGAGCCAATACCCATGCCCGACCAGGAATTCCGTCGGGCCCCGGAGCGGTGTTGCGGCCTTTTAGCCTATCCACCGCCCGGTGCAACTCGTCCAAGGTGACTTCGGGCGCGACTGCTTCCTCCGTCACTTCGATGCTACTGCTCTCCGAATCCGCCGCCGCCGCAAACGGGGGAGGATGTTCCCCCCGGTCCGGAAACAGGCTCGTTAATACCTGCTCCAGAAACACGGGGTGGAGACTTTCCGTCACTGGGGGCTCCCAGGGGCGCAATTTTGCGCGCACCATCTGGTATGGCCGCCCCCAGGGGTCCCGATCTAGGGTCCCCAGGAACTCCTCCCAGGCCCTGATTTTGGCCTCTGCAACAGCCACCGACAGGGCACGACGACAGTCCCTGTAGGCGGCATACAATTCGGCCTCACGGGCCTCATTACGGCGACGGCGCCGGCTACGGGCGTACCGGCGTCTTGCGACCACGCAGTCTTGACGGATCTGCGCGATCTCTGGCGACCACCAGTACACCTGACGTCTGGGAGGGCAGGGGCGGGCCCGCGGCATTGACGCGTCGCAAACGCGCGACATAGCGTCCGCGAGCCATTGAGCCTCCGCCTCCACGTCAGCCGGACCCTCAGGCGCTGGACTCCAGGACTGTACCAGGGCGGCTTCGACCAGTAGTTCGCGGTCGAGTCGCCCCAGCACCCACCTCGGGCTGGCCCCGCGAGGGGCCCGACCCGGACTGTTCGGGTTCGCCGAAGGAGGGAGAATCCGATACCGGATGTATCGGTGATCGGAGGCCGTCTCGACCTCCTCCAGCACTTCCCAGTCCTGGACACGGCGTGCTAGGGCGGCATTGGTGAACGTCAAGTCCACAATCGAGCCGCCCTGTTGCCGCACGCACGTGTCGACCGAGCCCCGGTTGGACAGAACCAACCCGAGCGAAATGGCCCATTCTTCCAGCGCCTCACCCCTAACATCGGTTGCCGGAGAACCCCACGCCGTGGATTTGGCGTTGAAGTCCCCGGCCACAAGAACGGGGGAGGGCTGTGCCCATCTGACGAGCGACGACACCTCAAGAAGAAATTGCTCGAAGTCAGATAGGGCACAGTTCGGAGAGCAGTAGCACGCGACCACCGTCAAAGATCCTATTGACGCCGCCACGCATCCACGACCCTTCGCTACTTTTTCGAAGGGCGGGGAGCCGTGGGACGCCAATCTCAGTAGGGCTACTGAGCCCGTTCGGTCCCCGACCCAGTTGTCACGGGCCGGGACCATATATGGCTCAGATATTATAGCCACGTTCATCAACCACTGCGCCATGCTTTGGAGCAGAAGGTCCTGAGCTGCGGCGCAGTGGTTGAGGTTCGCTTGGAGGAGGCGAATCTCGGCCATTATTTGCCGAGCTCCATCGCCTCCCCAGCTGATGACGGCTGGCCGCTCTTAGTCTGGGGGGCCTTGCCCCCCGAATTTTGGGGGGCCTTGCCCCCCCTCTTCTTCTTAGCCTTGGGGGCCTTACATGAGGGTCCCCCAAGACGGTGTTCCGCCGGCAACTTCGCCTGTGCGCAGAGAATGCACCGTGGCGCGGCGGAGCACTGGCCCGCTTTGTGGCCCGCCTTACCGCAGCGATAGCAGATGTCGCTACGGTCGACGTCCGAGTCGCAGACGGCCCGGGCATGTCCGACGCCCAGGCACCGGAAGCACCTCATCTGTCTGGGTTCGGCCACATGAATACGGGCCGACACCCACCCCACCAACAACCTTCCGGCGTCTGCGACTCTCTTGGCAGCCGGGATTGGGCATTTTGCCCAGGCCGATCCCTCACCTCGCGGGCCACTGCGGACCGCGCCAACTTTCACCGCCTCAACTGGGCATCCTCCGACGCGCGAAATTGCCCGGGCCACTTCTTCGGGGGTGACCGAGTCGTCCAGACCCTGGACGCGCATGTCCGCGCACTTCACGGGTCTGGACACGATTGCGTCACCACCCAGGACCTCCCTCAATTTAGTTGCGAGGGAGTCCGCCTTTTCCTCGGCGTTCGGCCCGGGGATCTCCAATTTCCGTGCGCCGGTCGCGGCGGCACAGATTTTGGCGATCCCGTTTATACCGTGATCCGCCAGGACGATGTCCTTCTTCGCCCTGGCGATCACCTCGGCGTAGGTGACCCCCCGCGCGACGGCATCCTGCGATACTGTGAGTATAATCGCAGCCGTCGTGGGGGGGCGTAACGGGACCACCGACTTTTCCTGCCTCTTAAGGGGGGGCTGCGTTGAGGTGGCAACCGGTGTCTGAGCCGGTGCGGCAGCCTTCTTCCCCTTTTTGGGGCCTTTGCGCGCCACGACGTTCCACCCCTCTGTAAGGGGTGGTGGGACCGATGGGGCCGTAGAGGAGCCACCGGCAGCCTGACTCGAGGCAGGAGCTGGGGCGGGAGGTGGCACAGACCCACCCCCCGATTTCTTCCCCTTCCCCTTCCTTCTCGACTTGCCCTTGGCTCCTCCAGTGGAAGCTGGGGGGGCCGAAGAAGGGGCAGAGGTCGAAGGGGCCTTCGACGTTGGGACGGCGGCTTCTGGGGCGGGTGTTTGCTGCACCACCCCTCTTGCTTTGTCCGCCGCTAATGGGGGGCGCAGACGAGGCTCCGGCGGAAGCCGGGCTTCGATTGCCCCGAGGCGGGCATCTAAAAAGAAGCGGATTTCCGCCATTCGTCGGTCGAACTCCGACTCCGATCCTGATCCCGCTTCAACCACCGTAGAGGGTGCCGGGATTGACTCCACCACCTGCCTGAGCGCCGCTACCTCCTTGGTGAGGAGGTCTACCTTAATATTAAGGCGGCGGTTCGTGGCGTTCAGGGTCATGTTCTCCACGGTGGCGGACCGGCGACTGAGCTCGGACGCCGCCCGCCGGACCTCCCTCTCCGCGTCCTTCAAGGACTTAACGAAGGTGCCCTTCAAATTTAAGGAGCGGTCCGCGACGTAGCGGACCACTTCCATATGCCGCAACATTATGTCGGCAATATCCGTCGCGGGCAGCTCCTCGAGGTCTCGCTCCGACGGACCCACTGGCATTCGGAGGGTGGATCCCTCCCCGGCACGGTGGATCCCTCCCCGGCACTCCCGGCTATGTCCATATCGGTCGTAGACCCGGACATGGCACGGTTGAGGTCAATACCCTGACCTGAGGGAGGCGTTCGCGCCTTCCCTCTCCTCTTTTTTCCGCTTTTACGCGGCGTGTCGGCAATTAGGGGTTCACCGCCATCGCTAACGACTGAAACCGGTCGTTTGCGGCCTTTGCCCCCCCTGTCAGTCGAACCACCGTCGGGTTCGCTGTTTTCCTGGCGCCCCCTTCTGAACTTAAGGGTTCCGCCCGAGGAAGAGACCCCCTCCCTTCCCGACTCGCTTCCGGTTATTGACGGACGTCGGAAGAACGAGCGGCGTTCGTCACAAGGCTCGTCTAGCGGGTCTGCAGCGACGCTGCCCCGACTCGACGAGCGGCTTCTAAGACTGCCCTTTTTGGCAGAAGAGCCATCGAAGATTGGGGAGCCGGCCGATGAACGGCCTCCCCCCAATTTTTGGGTACCGCCAGGCGTCGCAGGACGCTTGAACGTACCCCCGTCCCCACCAGGGACATCGTCCACCTCACCACCATCCAAAAAGTTAATATTTAAAGATTTATCCATATTAATCCCACGAGTGTGGGGGAAATAATCCGTCCACCCAGGCAGAGCCCCCTGTACCTGGGTAAACCTAACCTAACCTAACCTAACCTAACCTAACCTAACCTAACCTAACCTAACCTAACCTAACCTAACCTAACCTAACCTAACCTAACCTAACCTAACCTAACCTAACCTAACCTAACCTAACCTAACCTAACCTAACCTAACCTAACCTAACCTAACCTAACCTAACCTTTTTTTTTTTTTTTTTTTTTTTTTTTCCGTCAGGGAAACCATTCGGGGTCGCTGTAGAGGGACGACCCACCGGCTAGGTCCCCGCTGCGCTGGGACGGCGCAAACGGGGTATGTGGTCCACCGAGAGAGCCCACTAAAACACCTGACGGGTGTCCAACCGCTTCCGCTACGACGTGCGCCGGGATAACCGCTATACGCAAGCACCGCAAGACGCACGCCATGCGCGGCTTGCCCCACCACGGGGGCCCTTCCTTGGGTGATGCTGTCTGGGTGGATAGTGACGGCATCAAACACCAGAGACGATGGACGTGACACCACCCGCCCATCACCTACCGGGGAACCTCACCACTCCTGTGGACGACGGATGTCCCATATCCGCCGCCCGGAGGTCCCCGTTAAGGAGGAAGACGGCGCTCATGCGCCGCACGCCTGCGCCCGACGCGGCGTCGTCGGATTGGGTCAGCTAGAGGATCTAGCTCTCTGACCCGCTCCGCTTCCTCCTTGCGCTGGATCACCTCTTCGCAGAAGGTGACCATTGCGCTCCATGCCTCGTCGCTGTCGACCATGGCCTGGCATATGGCCGAGAGCGACAGATCGGCTCCGGTGGCGTCAACTAGCGCCGCACGTGGCCCTGACCACGCCGAACACACGGCGAGTGTGTGTCCGGCCGTGTCCTCGGCGCAGCCGCAATGATGGCAAGCCATCGATGCCTCTCTGCCGGCTATCCGACACAGGTACCTCCCGAAGCAGCCGTGTCCGGAGAGGACCTGCGTCAGCCGGAAGGTCATCGTACCGTGCCGCCTGTTGACCCACCGATCCAGGACCGGTCGGATAGCGCCGATGGTCAGAACACCGGCGCTTGGCTCCTCCAACCGCTCGGACCACTGCCGGAGGATTTCGGCGCGGAACTGACGCCGCGCCATTGCCCCCGTTTGCAGCGATCCGGTCCCCTCGACCTCCCCTGCTCTCACCTGGCGGTAGCGTTCCGCCAGGGCACGAGCCTCGAGGTCCCACGGGGGAGTCCCGGCGAGGACACATGCCGCCTCAAAGCTGACGGTCACGTATCCCCGTATGGCCCTGATCGCCATCACTCGCTGCGGTCTTTGGAGGACCGCAATATTCCGGCGATTCAGGGCATCCACCCAGATGGGCGCCCCGTAGAGAGCCATCGAACGCACAACGCCGGTGTAAAGACGACGGCATGCGCCCGAGGGTCCCCCCAGGTTCGGCAGCAGTCTTCCCAATGCCCCCGCAGCCCCGACAAGTTTGGGCGCGAGGCGACGGAAGTGCTCCCGAAAGTTCCACCTGCTGTCCAGAACGATGCCCAGATACCGCATCGTCTGACCGACGCTGATGGAAACTCCGCCCACCACTAGCTGCGCTCCGACCGGCGGCGCTTTCCGAGGCCCGTGGAAGCAAATGGCCTCGGATTTCTCTAGGGCTACCACTAGCCCTAGGCGCCGAATTCTACTGACTACTTCGGCGACGCCGGTCGTGGCCAAGAGGGCCGCCTCCGGGTATGTATTGCCGCGGGCCGTGACGAGGGTATCGTCGGCGTAGCAAGTCACGTCGACCCCCGCCACGAGTGGTTCCCGCAGCACCCAATCGTAGGCGATGTTCCATAGGGTCGGACCAAGAACTGACCCCTGCGGAACACCGCACTTGACGACCCTCCGGCGCCACCCATCCCGCGTGGGATACGTTACGGACCTGTCGGAGAGATAAGATGACAAGACTCTCCGCAGGTACTCCGGCACGCGGTGGTGGCTGAGCGCAGCGAGGATGCAGCTCCAGGGAATAGTGTTGAAAGCGTTGGCGATGTCAAGAGACACCGCCACGACCACCCCTCGACCTTCCACTGCACCCCCAACGAGAGACCTCACCCGCGAGATCGCGTCGACCGTGGACCGGCCACGACGAAAACCAAACTGTGTTTCACAGAGGTCCGGTCCTGGTCCCATCAAGTGCTCCGTGAGGCGGGCTGCCAAAAGGCGCTCAAAGAGTTTGCCCACCTCGTCGAGCAACACTATGGGACGAAAGGCCGACGCCGAATCTGGCGGGCGTCCCTCCTTCTTCAGCAGGGTCAACCGTCCCGTCCTCCACTTACGGGGAAATTGACCCTGCGCCAGGCACGAGGAAAACAGCCACATCACCCTGGATTCGAGTGCGTTGGGTAGAGCCAATACCCATGCCCGACCAGGAATTCCGTCGGGCCCCGGAGCGGTGTTGCGGCCTTTTAGCCTATCCACCGCCCGGTGCAACTCGTCCAAGGTGACTTCGGGCGCGACTGCTTCCTCCGTCACTTCGATGCTACTGCTCTCCGAATCCGCCGCCGCCGCAAACGGGGGAGGATGTTCCCCCCGGTCCGGAAACAGGCTAGTTAATACCTGCTCCAGGAACACGGGGTGGAGACTTTCCGTCACCGGGGGCTCCCAGGGGCGCAATTTTGCACGCACCATCTGGTATGGCCGCCCCCAGGGGTCCCGATCTAGGGTCCCCAGGAACTCCTCCCAGGCCCTGATTTTGGCCTCTGCAACGGCCACCGACAGGGCACGACGACAGTCCCTGTAGGCGGCATATAATTCGGCCTCACGGGCCTCATTACGGCGACGGCGCCGGCTACGGGCGTACCGGCGTCTTGCGATCACGCAGTCTTGACGGATCTGCGCGATCTCTGGCGACCACCAGTACACCTGACGTCTGGGAGGGGAGGGGCGGGCCCGCGGCATTGACGCGTCGCAAACGCGCGACATAGCGTCCGCGAGCCATTGAGCCTCCGCCTCCACGTCAGCCGGACCCTCAGGCGCTGGACTCCAGGACTGTACCAGGGCGGCTTCGACCAGTAGGTCGCGGTCGAGTCGCCCCAGCACCCACCTCGGGCTGGCCCCGCGAGGGGCCCGACCCGGACTGTTCGGGTTCGCCGAAGGAGGGAGAATCCGATACCGGATGTATCGGTGATCGGAAGCCGTCTCGACCTCCTCCAGCACTTCCCAGTCCTGGACACGGCGTGCTAGGGCGGCGTTGGTGAACGTCAAGTCCACAATTGAGCCGCCCTGCTGCCGCACGCACGTATCGACCGAGCCCCGGTTGGACAGAACCAACCCGAGCGAAATGGCCCATTCTTCCAGCGCCTCACCCCTAACATCGGTTGCCGGAGAACCCCACGCCGTAGACTTGGCGTTGAAGTCCCCGGCCACAAGAACGGGGGAGGGCTGTGCCCATCTGACGAGCCTCGACACCTCAAGAAGAAATTGCTCGAAGTCAGATAGGGCACAGTTCGGAGAGCAGTAGCACGCGACCACCGTCAAAGATCCCGTTGACGCCGCCACGCATCCACGACCCTTCGCTACTTTTTCGAAGGGCGGGGAGCTATGGGACGCCAACCTTATTAAGGCCACCGAGCCCGTTCGGTCCCCGACCCAGTTGTCACGGGCCGGGACCATGTATGGCTCGGAGACTATAGCCACATTTATCAACCACTGCGCCATGCTCTGGAGAAGAAGATCCTGAGCTGCGGCGCAGTGGTTGAGGTTCGCTTGGAGGAGGCGAATCTCGGCCATTATTTGCCGAGCTCCATCGCCTCCCCAGCTGACGGCTGGCCGCTCTTAGTCTGGGGGGCCTTGCCCCCCGAATTTTGGGGGGCCTTGCCCCCCTTCTTCTTCTTGGCCTTGGGGGCCTTACATGAGGGTCCCCCAAGGCGGTGCTCCGCCGGCAACTTCGCCTGTGCGCATAGAATGCACCGTGGCTTGGCGGAGCACTGGGCCGCTTTATGGCCCGCCTGACCGCAGCGGTAACAAATGTCGCTGCGGTCGACTTCCGAGTCGCAGACGGCCCGGGCATGACCGACGCCCAGGCACCGGAAGCATCTCATCTGTCGGGGCTCGGCCACATGGATTCGTGCCGAGACCCATCCCACCAATAGCCTTCCGGCGTCTGCGACTCTCTTCGCAGCCGGGATCGGGCATTTGACCCAGGCCGACCCCTCGCCTCGCGGGCCACTGCGGACCGCGCCAACCTTCACGGCATCAACCGGGCATCCGCCGGTGCGTGATATGGCCCGGGCTACCTCTTCGGGGGTAACCGAGTCGTCCAGACCCTGGACGCGCATGTCCGCGCACTTCACGGGTCTGGACACAATTGCGTCACCCCCCAGGACCTCCCTCATTTTTGCAGCGAGGGAGTCCGCCTTCTCGTCGGCATTTGGCCCGGGGATTTCGAATTTCCGCGCGCCGGTCGCGGCTGCGCTGATTTTGGCGATCCCGCCAATGCCGTGATCGGCCAGGACGATATTACTTTTCGCCCTGGCGATCATTTCGGCGTAAGTGACCCCCCGTGTGACGGCATCCTGCGACAGCGTGACTATAATCGCTGCCGTCGCCGGAGGGCGCAGCGGGACCGCCGACTTCTCCTGCTTCTTGGAAGCCTGCGTTGAGGAGGCAGCCGGCGCCTGGACCGGCGCGGCAGACTTCTTCCCCTTGTTGGGGCGTTTTCGCGCCACGACGTTCCACCCCTCTAAAAGAGGTGGTGGGACCGGTGGGGCCGCTGAGGGGCCCGCGGCAGCCTGACTTGGGGCGGGAGTTGGGGCAGATTTTTTGCCCTTGCCCTTCCCCTTCTTTTTTGCCTTGCCCTTGGCTCCCCCAGTGGAAGCTGGGGGGGCTGAAGAAGGAACTGGGGCTTGCGGCGGGGGGACAGCGACATCCGAGGCGGGTGACATCTGCGCCGCCTCTCTTGCCCTGTCTGCTGCCAGCGGGGGGCGCAGGCGAGGTTCCGGCGGGAGCCGTGCCTCGATTGCCCCAAAGCGGGCGTCCATGAACAGGCGGAAGTCCGCCATCCGTCGGTCAAAGTCCGACTCCTGCGCGGACGCCGCTTCCATCGCCCTGAGGGGTGCCGGGAGGGTGTTCACCACCTCTTTGAGGGCCGCAACCTCTTTGGTGAGGAAGTCCACCTTTAGGTTAAGGCGGTGGTTCACCGCCTTCAGGGCCAGGTTCTCCACGGATGAATTCCGGCGGCTGAGCTCTGACACCGCCCGCCGGACCTCTCTCTCCGCATCCTTGAGGGCCTTCACAAAAGTGCCCTTCAGGTTCCCCGAGCGGTCCGCGACCTGGCGGACGGCGTCCATGTGCCGTGACATAATCGCGGCTATGTCAGTCGTCGGGAGCTCCTCGAGCTCCCGGTCAGAGGGCCTCGGCTGTGTTACGAGGGCAACTCCCTCGTCGGCACTTCCGGCCATGTCCATACTTGTTGTTGACCCGGACATGGCACGGTTGAAGCCGGTACACTCGCTGGAGGGAGGCGTTCGCGCCTTCCCTCTCTTTTTCTTGCCGCTTCTGCGCGGCGTCTCAGCCAATTGGGGTTCGGCACCATCGCTCGCGACTGAGACGGGCCGTTTGCGGCCTTTGCCCTCGCTGGTAGCCGAGCCCCCGTCAGGTTCACTGGCATCCTGCCGTGCCCTCCTAAATTTGAGAGTGCCGCCGGAGGATGAGACTCCCCATGAGTCCCGGCCTGACTCGCTGCCGGTCACCGATGGACGCCGGAAGAGCGAGCGTCGTTCATCAGGAGGCTCGTCAAGCGGGTCTGCAGCGACGCTGCCCCGACTTGACGAGCGATTTCGACTGCCTTTCTTGGCAGAAGAGCCATCAAAGATTGGGGAGCGGGCCGATGAACGGCCTTCCCCAGTTTTTTGGGTCTCGCCAGGCGTCATAGGACGCTTGAAGAGATCCCCGTCCCCACCCGGGACATCGTCCACCACAACACTACCGTCCACAATTTTATTATTTAAAGAATTATCCATGTAAATCCCACGAGTGTGGGGGAAATAAACCGTCCACCCAGGCAGAGCCCCCTGTACCTGGGTAACCCTATATACACCGTGAAACCTAACCTAACCTTTTTTTTTTTTTTTTTTTTTTTTTAACTCGGTTAATGCATTAAATTGCATCCCCAGCGCCCGGGGGAGCGCTGGGGTATGTGGGGCTCTCCGAACCAGAAGGGCTAGGCCTACCCACTAAACCACCGAGGTGTTGCTTCCTCCTCCGCATAATGTCGAGGCTGCGGGATCGCTTAAAGCACGCAACCGCAGCCCCGACGCGGCTGTCCATCAACGGACCCGTCCACAGTGTGGGACGACACCGCAACACACTGGTGCCGTCCCTCCACATGCCCCCTCGTGCAATGGCCAGAAAACTCCCCCGAGTTCGCCGGCCGAAGAGGGCCTTCGGAGGCCGGGACAGACTGCGCGCAGATGCGCAGTATGTCCCGGCCTCCGGTATAATCCGCACCGGCCACCGAGCCCGGAGGTGGCAGACTGCCCTCTCCCGGACCAGGTGGCCCCACAACTACTCCTACTCTACTACGGCGGGGGGAGGAGGTGCGCGTACCTCCTTCTTCTTACACCCCGCCTCCGCTGGCGGCGCGGGTCGGAGGAAGACGCCTCACGATCCCGCTCCGCGGCCTCCTTCTGCGAAATGACTGACTCGCAGAAGGTGGCCACCGCCCTCCAGGACCCCTCGCTATTCAGCATCGAGCTGATCACGTTAGTTAGCGAGAGGTCCCCCTCCACGAACGCCGACATGGCGTGCCTCTGCGGCCCCCAGGCCGCGCACTCAACCAGTGTGTGGTGCGCTGTATCTTGCTGCGCACCACATTCGTGGCAAACCGGTGATGGTTCCCGGCCCGCAATCTGGTGCAGGTACTTGCCGAAACAACCGTGTCCGGTAAGTACCTGCACCAGCCGGAAGGACAGAACCCCCCACTTCCTACTCAACCAACGGGACAGGTCTGGCTGAATCGCCTCCACCGTGTCCCGGCCGGCGACTGGGGACCGCAATTGTTCGTCCCATCTTCTGACCAGGTCCGTTTGCGCCTCTGATCTTATCCTCCTCACGTCGTCAAAATCTGGCCGTTCGCCTCGATCTCTCGCCTCAACTTTGCAGGCATACACCCGCGCCAAGACCCCTGCCTGAAGTTCCCAGGGGGGGTCGCCCGCCAAAAGGGTGGCCGCCGTCCACGATATCGTACGGTACCCCCTGATCGCTCTCACCGCTATCACCCTCTGGGGTCTCCTCAACAACACTAAGTTTTTAGCGGTGAGTGCATCCGCCCACACGGGGGCACCGTACAGCGCCATGCTTCGGACGATGCCGGTATAAAGGCGCCGGCAGGCCGAGCCTGGGCCCCCCAAATTAGGCAGCAGCCGACCTAAAGCGGCCGCTGCGGCGATTAGCTTCGGGGCGATTTGTGTAAAGTGGGCCCCGAAGTTCCACCGTCCATCCAGGGTGAGGCCCAGATACTTGAGTTGGGCCCTCACCGGCACCTCCACTCCCTGGACGACAATACGCGCGTCCGGGGGAGGTCCCCTCCGCGGTCCGTGAAATAGGAGGGCCTCTGTCTTAGATAAGGAGACCCTCAAGCCCAAAAGTGCGAGCCGGTCCACCACCAAAGACACGGCGATTGTGGCCAGCCGCGCCGCCTCCTCATAGGACCCGCCCCGGGCAGCGACGAAGGTGTCGTCCGCGTATCCTATCACCTCCGCTCCGGGAGGTACCGGCCCCCGAAGGAGCCAATCATATCCGATGTTCCACAGGGTCGGACCCAGAACCGACCCCTGTGGAACACCGCACGTCATTCGGCGCGCATACTTCCGTCCGTCTCGACCCTCCCAAACTATCTCCCTGTCCCGGAGGTATGCCCCCAACAGCTTCCGGAGGTAGGAGGGCACCCCATGGTACCGGAGTGCCTCCATGATGGTCTCAAACGGAATGCTGTTGAAGGCGTTTGCCACATCCAACGATACCCCCAGGACGACATCTCCAGCCGCGACCGCTCCTTTGCTGGACTCCTTCAGGGCTGTTAAGGCGTCTAATGTTGACCGTCCTGCCCTAAAACCATACTGGGCCTCCGAAAGCTGGGGCCCAACCGTCTCCAAGTGCTGGACGAGACGAGATGCGATGATCTTCTCCAGCAACTTGCCCGTCTCGTCCAGCAAAACAATTGGCCTGTACGCCGAGGGGGAATCAGGTGGTCGATCTCCCCCTTTCGGGAGTAGGCACAGACGTCCGACCTTCCATTGTTTCGGGAACTCTCCCCTGCTGAAACATGCGTTGAAGAGTCCCCGAAGCTGTTCTCCCAGATGTTTGAGCGCGACTGTCAGCACTCGTCCCGGAACGCCGTCAGGTCCCGGAGCCGTTTTTCTGCCACGAAGGCGGTCCAGGGCCAGCTCCATCTCTCCCTCTGAAATTGAGGGGGGAGCCTCTTCCTCTGCGGGCTCCGGAGTAGGAGGAGCCATCACCGGGGGCGTGTGTCCTGGCGAATTGGGGAACAGTTCGCCCACCACCCTGCCGAGAAGATCCGGCTGTAGGGTCTCCGTTAACGGGGCGCCAAGGTTGCGTAACTTCTTCCGAGCCGCTCGGTAGGGACGCCCCCACGGGTCTCTGTCTAGGTCCGCCAGGATCTCCTCAAAGGCGGCCGATTTGGCTTGGCTTATGGCCAGTTGTAGGGCGCGCTTGGCAGCTCGGTACTGCTCCCGCAATTCCGCCAGTTCGGTTTCGGCTCCCTCCCGGTCCGGAGCTCGTCGGTTGCGTGTCCGACATCGGGCGTGCGCTCTTCGGGCTCCGTTGGCCAATTGTCTCAGCTCGGCTATCTCCGGGGTCCACCAGTAAACGGACTTGCGTGGTGGTCGACGTCGCGCCCTCGGCATGGCCGAATCACATACCTCGGTGAGGATGGTGTGCATCCGGCCGGCCAACACCTCCGTGTCGGCTCCCTCCTCCGTCCTGGGGGCGAGCCATCGGTGGACGATGGCCGCCTCCTCCGCCAGCTCCTTGTCGAGCCGGCCCAAGTTCCACCTGGGGAAGGTGCTGACGGGCCGCTGCCCACTCGCTGCACTTCCCGAGGGAGGGGAGACCACAAATCTGATGTACAAGTGGTCAGATAGGGTCTCAACATACTCCTCCACCCTCCATCCGACCACCCTGCGCGCGACTGCAGGAGTGGCAAAGGAGAGGTCCACAATAGACCCCCCGTTGTGCCGCACGCAGGTGTGGACTGTCCCCGAGTTAAGCAGGGACAGCCCGGAGAGGAGTCCCCATACCTGGACCGCCTCCCCCCTCCCGTCCGTGACGGGGCAGCCCCACGCCCGGGACTTCGCGTTGAAGTCACCGAGGACTAAGATAGACCCCGGCGACCTGCGAGATACTGCCGCCCTGACAGAGTCCAGGAACGTCTCGAGCTCTGCCAGGGAGCGGTTGGGGGAGAAGTACACCCCAACAATGGTGTACTCCCGCCAGCTGACCACAACATACCCTGGCCCCCTTTCAACGACAATAAGAGGCGGGCCAGCATCCATCCGGACCACCACCGCCACCGAACCGTCGAGGTCCCCGGCCCAGTTAGAATGGGGGGGGACGAAATATGGCTCGCAAGCCACCGCCACATGTACCTGCCACTGCGCGAGGGATTGAAGGAGGAGATCCTGTGCCCTCGCACAGTGGTTGAGGTTCGCCTGTAGGAAGCTAGCATGTCGACTATAATCCATTATTATTCGGACATGCTAGCCTCCCTTTCTGCCCTCACTGGTCGAGTCGGGGCGGTGGGAGCTCTCCACGCCCCCACGCCCGACCTTCCTTTTACCGTGGGGGGAGCACAAAGCCTCCCCCCCATTAAATGTCCGGCCGGCTTTCCGGCCGCAGCACAAACGCTGCACCGCATGGTTGCGGATTTGCAGGCCGCAGTTTTATGGCCCTCCTCGCCGCACCGGAAGCATATTTTGCTGCGGTCGACGGGAGAGGGACATGTCGGCCTTGTATGGCCAACACCTAAACACCTGTAGCAGCGGAGAGGCCGCTGCTCTAGTAATCGGACCGTTGCGGAGGTCCATCCGATCATTAATTTGCCCGCCTTCGATATAGTCTTGGTGGCCGCCACCGGACACTCGACTATGCACGAGCCCATTCCATCGGGGCCCGCGATGATTGGGTGGACCTTGACCTGGTCAAACCTAACCTAACCTAACCTAACCTAACCTAACCTAACCTAACCTAACCTAACCTAACCTAACCTAACCTAACCTAACCTAACCTAACCTAACCTAACCTAACCTAACCTAACCTAACCTAACCTAACCTAACCTAACCTAACCTAACCTAACCTAACCTAACCTAACCTAACCTAACCTAACCTAACCTAACCTAACCTAACCTAACCTAACCTAACCTAACCTAACCTAACCTAACCTAACCTAACCTAACCTAACCTAACCTAACCTAACCTAACCTAACCTAACCTAACCTAACCTAACCTAACCTAACCTAACCTAACCTAACCTAACCTAACCTAACCTAACCTAACCTAACCTAACCTAACCTAACCTAACCTAATCGAGTAGCGACCCAACCGCCGTCCCAAACGCCACGCGTGTGTCGAGCTCCCGCTTCAAAAATTCGGAAAAGTGGTAAAAAGTGCACGAATATACCAGTGTTATACACCAAAAGTTGCGGAACAGTGAGGCGCACACGCCTGTGAAAAAATTAAGTGTCACGGACAAACGGTTAAAAAGTTATAACCAAAAAAGTGCAAAAGTGGCAAATTTGAAAACTTTAAGTGCGTGCGGCGCGCGATTAGTCGCCTTGACCTACACTTTTTAAAGTGTGCCCTCGAAGCCCTTGGTGAGGACTACCTGCGTGGGAAATTTCAGAATTTTCCGGCTGAAAACGGCTGAGAAAAAGCCAGAAAAACAAGTACCACGTGGGCACGTGGTCACCCATCCCGAGGAGTGCGGCTGGATCTGGCAGTGCCGCAGCCTGCGCCTCTCCGAGACGAGACAGGGGACACATCGCGCGTCATCGGGACTCAAGTAAGGGCGGAGTTATAGCGATTACAAATTTTTTCCAAATTTCAAAATTAAATTTTTCAAAATTAAGATCTATGACCCCCACTTTTTTAATTAGCATTAGATAGGCATTTGCCGACTCTACAACCCCTGAAAATTTCAGATTTTTCGGTTCAGTAGTTTTCGAGTTATAAATTTTTTAATTTTAGGGGTTGACACGTGGGGGTAGTAGGGGTGGTCGCTATAACCCCGCTCCACCGTCGCCTTGTAGGCGCTACTTAGAATAGTTAGATATAAGTTAAATTAAGTTTCTAGGTTAAGTAGTTTTTAAGTTATTAAGAAAAAACCGGCAAAATTTTTTACTTTATGTGTAAGGGTTGGGGTTGCATCCCCCAAAATATTTTTACCAGACGCGGCACAAAACGCCGATATTACAGGAAGAAACCCCGTGTCGCTGCGACCACGGAGGACGGAGTTACAGCAATTTGAAAATAGCTGTCAAAATTTGACAGCTCTGACAGCCAACTGACAGCTGACAAGCAGCCATATTGGCTGCCATATTGAAAATTTAAATCGACGATAACTCCGGCCCCAGTGGTCGTAGCGACTCGGGATTTTCGCTGAAGTGCTCGACAGGAGCGGGCGGATCGACTGGCACCATAACCTGGTGGCGGCCATTTTGACCGCCATCTTGAATTTTTCAAAGTCCAATATCTCGGGCCCCAGTGACCCGATTTAAACGGGACTTGCTCCAGTCACCTGAGCAGAGCCTGGACAACCGCCTCTTCCTGTCTGGGACTTCATCCCGGCACCCGGGACAATCCGGGACTTTACAACCGGATCTTGTCCGAAATTTTTGACCCGGTTTTTGACGTGACGGATAGCTACCCCTATTCCCTCACTATCTAGACATCCCCTCCCTCGCCCCCTCCCCCCCATCCCCCCTTCCTGACCGTTCTATACCCTTTACATATAGAACACATCCTGGACTGAGGGCACTCTCACGCACTCACACCACTATCCACAATACGCATACATTTACCTCACACTCACACACATACACACACACACACATACGCGCACACACACACTCAAAACCAAACACGTACACACACAGAGACACACACCTACGCAAACTCACCTGAGCGACATCTCGCATCGGGAAACTTGACAGCTGCTGGACAGCAACACACGCGACCTGCAACAAAAGTCGTAAAACTTTGACTTTAGGTATAGCTGAGGTTTGCGTAAGTAGAGGGAAGGATGTTCGGACAATACTCCCTAGACAGGACGCCCGTAAAAAGGGTGTCGAAATCGAAGGCAGATCCCGGCTCCAACAGCCCGACAGACCGACCCGCGGGACAAAACGCGAGACGGAGTGTCGGCGAGCGGGAGCCTGCCAGGGTTACCAGCCCTACAAGAAGGCCCCCCCCTACTACAGTGACAACCCCGTCTCCCAAACACATGCCAACCTTGGCCACCATTACGGTGACCAAGAAGAAACGGGCTCCCATACGGTGCCTGGAAGGAGAGCTTCCTTCCAGGCTCCAAATTTCACCTACGAGCCCCCCAAAGAGCCGAAGAGAGGAAGCCAACTCTTGGTTCGCCAAGGGGCACAGGGCCCTCTCTGAGTCTCGCAACCTTAGGGGGGACATAAAGGAGACCCTAAAGGCGGCCCTCAGCCACCTAATGAGACTCTTTAAAGAGGCGGAAGCGGGGTCCTCTGTAGAAGGGGGGACAGAAAGAGAAGAAAGTGAGGGAACCGGGGTGACGGAGCAGATAGGGAAGGATAATCCCCCCCCTGCCTGCTCCGTCTCCCTGGAGAATGTCAGGGCCTTGATGGAAAGAGTGGAAGAAAATAATAGGATCTTGAAGGAAAATAGGGAACGCCTGGATCTACTGGTGGAGAGACCGCAGCTGAGCTACGCCAACGCTGTCCGAGCGGAAAGCAGTAAGGAGCCTGCGACTCTTCACTCAGTCATAGTCACATCAAAGAATGAAGAGGACACTGGAGAGGAAGTACTAGAGAAGGTAAGAAAGACGATTGATGCTAAGAATGGATGGGTGAAAGTTGAAAGAGTGCGGAAAGCTAGGGATAGGAAAATAGTACTAGGATGCAAGACGAAGGAAGAAAGGGAAAAAGTAATTAGCAAGCTTAAGGACAGCGGGGGTCAACTCGTCGCCGAGGAGGTCAAAAACAAGGACCCGCTCCTGGTCCTGAGGGACGTCCTGACCGTTCACAGCGATGTGGAGGTACTGGGCGCCCTTCGGAGCCAGAACGCGGGTGTTTTTGGCGCCCTCGCCGACGAGGAAGACAGGATGGAAGTCAAGTATAGGAGGAAAGCGCGGAACCCCCACAACGCGAACATCGTCTTGAGGGTGTCTCCGACGATATGGGCAAGGGCAGTGGCTGCAGGGAGACTGAAGGTCGACCTGCAGAACGTGCGAGTTGAGGACCAGTCGCCGCTGGTGCAGTGCACCCGGTGCCTCGCATATGGACACAGCAAGCGCCTCTGCAGGGAGCCGGCCGATCTCTGCAGCCACTGTGGAGGCCCTCACATGAGGGACAAGTGCGCAGACATGGCAGCGGGAGAACCACCAGCGTGTCGCAACTGCGCCCGGGCGGGCGCGGCCCACGTCCAGCACAACGCATTCAGTGCTGAATGCCCAGTGCGAAGGAAGTGGGACGCTCTGGCCCGAGCGTCGGTTGCCTACTGCTAAGGTGGAAAAGGGGACAAAAGGCAACATAACCACACCGGAGAGGAGAAACAAAAAGCAGACGAACACACGCACACACTACACTACAACACAAAACACATACACAAGCACACAAACCTACACGACCAACTTGATTGCAATGGCCCGCGCGGAGAGTGGCAGCTTTTCCAAAGGTTTAAGTGTCGTTAAACTAGAGGAAAAGAAAACGCACAACAAAAGGTCAGGTCAGTCAACGAGTTTCCACCGAGTGGCAGCAGTTTGTTCTCAGCCCATCCTGACAATGTACCCTGAAACAAAACCTGCTAAATCCGCTCACGTCATAAACTGGCCTAGACTGGCTGGGAACCAAACAACCGGCAAAAACTGTATAAAAATTGTAGCTATAACAATAATTGTATTGAAATTAAAAATTAGTGTAAGAAAAATATGATTATTTAATATATTGTCATATATATTAAAATAGCATATAGGTATATAGCATAAGTAAATAAAATGTTAAAATAAGTAAGCAATAAAGAAAAGTGTAATGTAAGTAGTGTTAAGTATATAGGTAGTATATAAGTGCATAGGTAGTATGTATACATAGTAGGTATAAGTAAAAAACACAAATGTAAAAATAAAATAAATGACCCTTCTCCCCCCCCCCCCCTTTTCCCATCCCACCATCCGACCCTAACCTAAGCCCCCCCCCGTGTGTACTTAATGATAGACTAATAAATAGAATAGGTATGCAAGTATGAAAGATGAGGAAAAGAAGTGCGAGAGGCATAAAAGCGAGAATGGTATGGTAATAGAGGACTAGAATGATTGAGGAGAATAGGCCCATTTCCGGGTAGATTCAAAATAGATGTTAAGAACCTAGATAGCTCTTGCCAAGGACCCTGACCTCCATGTTAGGGGTAGCTAGGAAAAAAAAAAAAAAAAAAAAAAAAAAAAAAAAAAACCTAACCTAATCATCCTTCATACAGATCGCTTGTCACACTCACTTGCCGTGAAAATCACACTTCCTCCTTCATTCAACTTTTCATCCGCTACTCATCAACTACTCATCAATTATTCATCAACTACTCATCGATTATTCATCAATTATTCATAAGATAAGATTTCAGGGACTCATAATGTTATTTATTATTGAAGGGAGATGAAATTAGATTTTTAGGGAGATGTAATAAGATGTCAGGAAGTTATTATGAAATTTCAGCGAGTTTAAATATAATTTCAAGGAGATTTCATAAGATTTCAGGAAGATGTTATTATATTCCAGAGAGATGTTATAAGATTTCAGGAAGGTGGAATAAGATTTCAGGGGGGGGATGTTACAACATTTCAGGGAGATGGAATAAGATTTCAGGGAGATGTTATTAAGTTTCAGGGAGATGTTATAAGGTTTCAGGGAGATGATATAAGGTTTCAGGGAGATGTTATAAGGTTTTATGGAGATGTTATAAGGTTTCAGGGAGATGTTATAAGGTTTCAGGGAGATGTTGTTAAGTTTTAGGGAGATGTTATAAGGTTTCAGGGAGATGTTATAGGGTTTTAGGGAGATGTTATAAGGTTTTAGAGAGATGGATTAAGATTTCAGGGAGGTGTAATAGGATTTCAGGGAGGTGTTATAAGGTTTTGGAGAGATGTTATAAGGTTTCAGGGAGATGTTATAGGGTTTTAGGGAGATGTTATAAGGTTTTAGGGGGGTATTATGTAATTTCAGGGGGTATAATGTAATTTCAGGGAGTCATAATATCTATTCAGGGAGATGTTATAAGACTTCAGGGAGTCATACTATCATTTCAGGGAGATGTTATAAGGTTTCAGGGGGTTGTTATAAGATTTCAGGGAGGTGGAATAAGATTTCAGGGGGTTGTTATAAGATTTCAGAAAGTTTTTATGTTATTTTAGGGAAATCGAATAAGATTTCAGGGAGATGGAATAAGATTTCAGGAAGATTTTGTAAAAAAAATTTCAGGGAGATGTTATAAGGTTTCAGGGAGATGATATAAGGTTTTAGGGAGGTGGAATAACATTTCAGGGAGGTGGAATAGGATTTCAGGGAGATGTTATAAGGTTTCAGGGAGATGGAATAAGATTTCAGGGAGGTGGAATAAGATTTCAGGGAGATGTTATAAGGTTTCAGGGAGATGTTATAAGGTTTCAGGGAGATGGAATAAGATTTCAGGGAGGTGGAATAAGATTTCAGGGATATGTTATAAGGTTTCAGGGAGATGTTATAAGGTTTCAGGGAGGTGGAATAACATTTCAGGGAGGTGGAATAAGATTTCAGGGAAATGTTATAAGGTTTCAGGGAGATGGAATAAGATTTCAGGGAGGTGGAATAAGATTTCAGGGGGTTGTTATAAGGTTTCAGGGGGGTATTATATATTTTCAGGGGGGGTATTATGTAATTTCAGGGAGTCATAATATCGTTTCAGGGAGATGTTATAAGACTTCAGGGAGTCATACTATCATTTCAGGGAGATGTTATAAGGTTTCAGGGAGATGTTATAAGGTTTCAGGGAGGTGGAATAACATTTCAGGGAGGTGGAATAAGATTTCAGGAAGATTTTGTAAAATTTCAGGGATGTGTTATAAGGGTTCAAGGAGATGTTATAAGGTTTCAGGGGGTTGTTATAAGGTTTCAGGGAGATGGAATAAGATTTCAGGGGGTTGTTATAAGATTTCAGAAAGTTTTTATGTTATTTTAGGGAAATCGAATAAGATTTCAGGGAGATGAAATAAGATTTCAGGAAGATTTTGTAACATTTCAGGAAGATTTTGTAACATTTCAGGGATATGTTATAAGGTTTCAGGGAGATGTTATAAGGTTTCAGGGAGGTGGAATAACATTTCAGGGAGGTGGAATAGGATTTCAGGGAGATGTTATAAGGTTTCAGGGAGATGGAATTAGATTTCAGGGAGGTGGAATAAGATTTCAGGGGGTTGTTATAAGGTTTCAGGGGGGTATTATGTAATTTCAGGGGGGTATTATGTAATTTCAGGGAGTCATAAGATCGTTTCAGGGAGATGTTATAAGACTTCAGGGAGTCATACTACCATTTCAGGGAGATGTTATAAGGTTTCAGGGAGATGTTATAAGGTTTCAGGGAGATGTTATAAGGTTTCAGGGAGGTGGAATAACATTTCAGGGAGGTGGAATAAGATTTCAGGAAGATTTTGTAAAATTTCAGGGATATGTTATAAGGTTTCAGGGAGATGTTATAAGGTTTCAGGGGGTTGTTATAAGGTTTCAGGGAGATGGAATAAGATTTCAGGGGGTTGTTATAAGATTTCAGAAAGTTTTTATGTTATTTTAGGGAAATCGAATAAGATTTCAGGGAGATGGAATAAGATTTCAAGAAGATTTTGTAAAATTTCAGGGAGATGTTATAAGGTTTCAGGGAGATGGAATAAGGTTTCAGGGAGATGTTATAAGGTTTCAGGGTGATGTTATAAGGTTTCAGGGAGATGTTATAAGGTTTCAGGGAGATGTTATAAGGTTTCAGGGAGATGTTATGAGATTTCAGGGAGATGAAATAAGATTTCAGGAAGATGATATGAGATTTTAGGGAGATAGTATGGCTGTGTTCATTTCGTTCCATCGTTCATTTCATTCCCTTCATTCATTTCGGCCGTGCATTTCGCTCGCTCATATATTCATTTCAGTCGTTCATTTCATTCATTTCGTTCATTCCATTCATTCATGACTTAGACTATATAAGAGGAAATGAAACAATAACAAATGCGGGAGTAAACATTCAGAGACGCGTTTACCGCGTTATTAAATTTTTCAGGCAGCAGCTGGAGTGGGATTCGGATAATCGGGATTCTACTATACGTACTTATTTAAGCGCCTAATCATTTTAATAGATACTGACAATCTATCTAAGTTATTAGGCTCGCAATCGTTACTTATATTATAAATGCGAAAGTAACTCTGAACAGCATGAAATTTGGTATGGAGATATTTTGAGGCCCGAGAAAGGACATAGGCTATATATCATCACGCTACGACCAAAAGTAGCGGAGTACCGGGCAAAAAAGAAAAAAAAAACCGGGGAAAAAAAAAAAAAAAATTGCACCCATTCTCTCTTATTGGACGCTATTATCGGCTAGTACTTCATAAGACTACTACTGTCCATTTCAGCGCCTAATCAATTTTAATAGCAACTCTCAATCTGTCAAACTTTTATTGCTCGCAATAGTTCATAGAACAACTACTATTCATTTAAGCGCCTTATCATTTTTAATAGCAACTAACAATCTATTTAACTTTTATTGCTCGCAATAGGTCACAAAAAAAAAATCCTTTAAGCCCCTAATGATTTTTTAATAGCAACTCATAATCTGTCTAACTTTTATTCCTTGCAATAGTTCATAGAACAACTACCTACATACTATTCATATTGCTCGCGACAATTCATAAAATACAACTGTACATAGCGCCTTGTCATGTCTAGGCTTCTATTTAGAGCTGTAACTGTAATTAACTAGCTGCCCGTCCTGGCTTAGGAGTAGGCCAATTTATTCTCCCCTTACAATGAAAACAACAAGTATGAATCAGTAATAATGTAGCATTCAGTCCTTTTTGAGTCAATTTCTTATAGATACTAACATACAAGTATCCCCACTTTATAATATTAGGTATAAGTATAGATTACATGCGTTGACGGCGGGTATGGTGAATGAATATAAGATGTTGGTACTTGTGCTCACATTTCAAATAAGCGTAAGGTGCAACGCAGACGACAGACTATCCTTAACGCACTTTTAAGTCTGTGAAAATAGAACTTGCGCAATTATATGTAGTAACGCGCCGGACTTTTTGCGCGTTGTGTGAAATTATTTCAGTGTTAGATAGTCCCTTAATCGAGGAAGGCTATAGGCTATATATCATCACGCTACGACCAAATTTTGACCATTCTCTCTTATGTGACGCAAGCGAAGTTGCGCGAGTCAGCTAATATATTATATCCGGCGCTCGGATAAATGTTCATTTTTATGCTATAGATGTTATAAATTTAAATGTGTAATATGCATGTATGTGTAGTTAGGCAGGTCGTCTTCCATGCGGTTTTAATCTGAAGATTTATCGCAGAAGCTGGTTTCATATAAATTACATTAAGAAAGTACATATTTGTATGTAATATTATTATATTTAAATGTTACATTTTACCTGCTAGTCATAAGTACAAATATTTGTTAATGGTCAATCAACATGGTAAACAAGAGCATTTTCTATAGTAGGGCCGCTGAGTTATTACCGATTTGACACATGACAAATTGACAATACTAGTGAAGTGACTGAACCAGTAACCCTAATATCATTTTGGAACAGTTTGTTTTTAAATATTCTAGTATAGTGTGTAATTAAATAAAATCAAAACCAATAATAGTTAAAGACACAAGTTCTTCATTAGGTGGAGTATCCTTGATGAAATAAAATAAATATCCATATTCCTTATTCCTATATTCCATCAATATTCCTTGAAATAAATATCATACCTATACCAATGAATTCGGACCGAATACTATTAAGCACATCACTATGAAAACTAGACGCACGAATCCGCACGATGTAACTTTGTACAAGCGCGCCAAAGAACAAAAAATACTTAAATGTTTTCATATTATTTACAAACTATTTTAAGTTTTGAAACAGAGTTTATTGGAAAATTACTTATTCCTGATATTTTGACATAAAGTTTTATATTAAAGAGGTATTCTAAATCATTCGGTAAATGTGTCGCTCGTGCAAGGTTATATCGATTAATTTAAAGAATAATCTGTCAAATCGGTAATAACTCAGCGGCCGTACTATAATATACATAATACTGGGTCTATGGCCGCCGGTAATTTCGACGTATCCAGAGTATACAATTATTTTGGGGACAGAACACTAAAGAAGCGTGTACCATTTATTTTAAATCATCTGCTGGTATAGATATAAGAAACGAGTCTAAGAAAATTGTTTTCAAAACCAAACTTAAGCAGTATCTGTTAAGTTAATTATAAATTTGTAGTTCAATTTATGTATTAAGTTGTAAGTTACTCACTGCAATACAATTTAAATTGTACATAATGCAACCCACACCCACGGTAGACCGCTACACCAGTTTTGTGGGAATGTGTTGTATGCTTAAATATGTATTGTGCAATTATTAGATAACATTGAGGTTGCGGTACTCTCGATCACGAAGACATCTCGTCGCCTTCGCCGAGCGGTCGGATGAGCCGCGGCAGTCGTGACTGTCGACATCCATTCTGCAAGACGCTGGAGGCACGCTCCTCGCTCCCGGCCGCGACACGGTCGACGTCGGCGAGGTCGGCAGGGTCGGCGAGGTCGTTGAGGTCGGCGAGGTCGGAGGGCGGCGCGGGCCGGCGCCGACGTCGAACTCGTCGGCGGCGAGGCTTCGGGGCGCCCGAGTCGCCCTCCCCGTCGCCGTACAACCGCTCGAGCGCCAGAAGCGCGTGACGCTTGCGCTCCATCAGGCGGTCGCGTTCGCTGTCGTCGAACGTCGACGGATGTCTCGCCGCCGCGACGGTCTCGGGAGCCGACGAGACGGCGCGGGAGTCGTCCAAGTCCGGATCGGTCGCGCCGGGAGCGGAGGGCGGCGGCGGGTCCTCGGCGTCGGCGCGAGCCGGGACGACGTGGACGGTGTCGTCGCGGCGCAGCACGGCGAGCGGCTCGGCGGGCGGCAGCAGGTGTCCGCGGTTCAGCAGCGCCAGGCGCGGCGGCAGCGCGGGGAACAGCGCCCGCAGGCGGCGCGCCAGCCAGCGCACGCGGCGGCCGGGCCGCACGCACACGAAGGCGCGCGCGCGCTCGTCGCTGAAGAAGCGCTCCAGGCGCACGCTCACTCGGTACCGTCCTCCGCCGCGCTCCGTCCCGGAACTCTCCGAGCCCGACGCCTCCGAGTCGCTGTCTAATTTTTGCTCTTTCATTTTATTCCCTCGGCTCCCGACGTCCTGGAACGTAATGCGGGTTCGTTTGAGGACTCGCGGAATCGAGGCCCGAATTTTATTCTAATGCGAGTGACGTTCCGAGCCGTGACACGCCGACCGCCGACACTGATGAGAAATATCTGTCGACTACACTACGTTACTGTATAAAAATAAATAATGCATTAGGTAAAATTTATTAACACAAATTAATTACCTACTTACTCGATGAAGATGCTGTTAAAATGTGTTGAATTGAATACTGTTCTTCTGATACTTAGTCGCTTGTACATTGCCTATAATATGTGATTGTATATAGACCGTTGTAGCTGGGAACATTAGGAAAACTATTAATATAGGTATAATCAGAACAGTTCAGACTACCTGTTGGCTATTAGAAATAAAGGGTAGTAAATAGTAAGTGGAAACTGACTGAATGCAAACCACTATACCGGCGCTCAATTTGACACTAATGACAAATAGCTGACAAGGTGACCGAGAGGAAGGATGAAAAGAACATAGACTATACACCCAATCGGGTATGTTTTTATATCACAAATGTATTACCTATTTATATTTAGCATCATACATTACTGCATTCATTGAGCAATTTTTTAATTTAGGTATTAAACTTTATTATTCATCAGACCCTTTTATATATATTTTTTTTTGGGATAAAACAATTTTGTCGCCCCGCAGACCTGTTGAAATATGACCCATGGCTTAAAATATTTTTTGAAAATAGAAAATCACCACCTATAAGTACGTAACATAACGTAATATATTTATTTTATACATTAACTTTATGCAGTGTATAGTCAACTAGTCGATTTAGTCGATTCTATGTTATCTGTTTATCATTTATGGAAGTTGTTCGTTCGTAGCAGTCTGTGGGTTCATAAAAAAGTTTAAACATCCCTACATTGATTTGATAGAATTCGTTGACTGTTGAGTTTATTTTGTAAATTTTAATGAGATCTGAGGGGAAGCTAGTATAATTGTATCACTTTCTGATCACCCATTTATCATCCCGAATCCTTCAATAACATCAAAGTGTAAGATCGTTCCGTGTCAGACGTTGAAATCTATCTAACTCTCGTGGCTGTAGCGTCTAGAGAGTGATGGTAGTTACGGATTCTACACCTTGAAGTGGTGCGGATGGGTGGTGGTCGCAGTGCAGCGGCAGAGCTGAGAGAAGAGTGACAGGAAGCATAGAAAGGTGGTAGGCGTGGTGGCGGCGGCATGTCGAACGTGGAGAACGTGTGCCCGCAAGTGCTGCGCGGCGTGTCGCGCGAGCTGCGGCGGCTAGCGGCCAGCCCGCCCGCCGGCATCAAGCTCGTGCTCCGCGACGACGACCTCACCGACGTCGTCGCTCACATCGAGGGACCAGGTAACTCATCCTTGACGCACCTCGCTTCAGCCCACAGGCCACAACTGAAATACTTCTTGAGCCTGCTCTGTATTGTATTATCTTGTTTAATTGGCCACTGGCATGGTACACTATGGAAGTATAGTGTCCAAAATCTGAAGGAAAAACGAGGCACAATGTTTTGCTCTGTATATAATAATGACGCAGACTGTGCACATTGCATGATGTTCATCCACAGTAATGTTTATGTAGTTTCACAGGTACATTATTGAATATGAGTGTAGAAGAATAGAGGTAGAAATTTGGATTATTAATTGTCTACTTTACAAAATAACTAAGTTAATTTAGTGGGAACTTAAAATGAATCTGTCACCAAGTATCCAACAAAGATAAGATATTATTGTAAATTAGACGATATTGGCACTTGGGCACACATATACTGATCAGAGGCACATTATGCTTTCATTGTTTCATAATGTTGTGGCATTTTAATTCAAATTCTAAATATCCTTTAATTCATAAACTTGTACAAAGTAATTGAAATAGTCATATTTTATAATTTTTTTACCATTTCAGAAGACTTGGTTGTTTGTGAGAAGAAACAGCAACAAATACATAACTGCAAATAAATATATCATAACAATATTACTGATAAGATTAGTCAAATATTCAACAATACAATTAAATAAGTGATAAAATAAAGCTAATAGGAAACTTAGAGGTTGACACCATAAAACATTGTAATTTAAAAATCATCAGTATGGGAATGGTGTCAGATTGTAAGGTTATTGTTGTAACAGCAGTGGCTGCAATGTTAACAATCTCAATACCTGCTGTTTGGTGTTTTTTACAAAATCAGAGTCACTATGAGTATCATTACTTAGAGACCAATGTAAACTTATTATAACAGTTCACTTCATTTGTTTACAATAATTATAGATACAAAAAATATTAAATGGATATGTTTGACTGTATACAGTATAGTATATCAATATCTTTTGGAATAAACCACTCCTTGCCTTAAGTATCTTTATCTGTCCACTAGCTGACCTGCGCAGCTCCCCTCACGCTTTCTTGTTTTCATTTAATGCAGCGCATTTACGAGTTTCAGCAATTCCTTTTTATGTATATAGATAAATAGGTTCATATTACACAAAACAAACACTATAAACGGTAAATGAATATAATAAAATGGTCTCTTCGACGATTCACGTTAATCATTGAGCCATAATGTACAATAGTGGGTAACGAGGCACTCGGTCGGTTTCAGCGGACACGCCGTACTTCGGCGGCTCGTTCCGCGTGCGGCTGGTGCTGGGGCGCGAGTTCCCGGCGGCGCCGCCGCGCGCCTACTTCCTCACCAAGCTGTTCCACCCCAACGTGTCGCCCGACACCGGCGAGGTGTGCGTCAACACGCTCAAGCGCGACTGGCGCCCCGAGCTGGGGCTGGAGCACGCGCTGCTCGCCGTCAAGTGCCTGCTCATCGCGCCCAACGCCGAGTCGGCGCTCAACGCCGAGGCGGCGGCGCTGCTGCGCGACCACTACGACGACTACTTCGCGCGCGCCAAGCTGCTCACCGACATCCACGCGCGGCCCGCGCCCGCCTGCCCGGCGCCCGCCGCCCCGTCCGCCGCCCGGCGCCACGACGACGAGGAGCCGTGCGCCAAGCGCGAGCGGCGCCCCGCCCCGGCGCGGCCGGCGCCGAGCAAGGACAAGCGGCGGGTGCTGAAGCGGTTATGAGCGCGCCCGCGGGAGTCGGCGGCGTCCCTCGACCGGCAGTACTGATTTCCGTGAATGTCTACTTTCCTCGTTCCCGGACTCACCTCCGGGCCTCAGGAATTGTACATAATTAATATTATTCGGTTAGGTTTCTCTCGCGTCGTCCGCGAATGTGTTTCCTACTTTTGTGGAGAGTCGACGCGCACGATGTTTAGTTTCTTATGAATAGGAATAGTTGTAATGTAATTGTGAAAGATTTGTATTGCTTTAGATCCTAGATTAATAATTATTAATACATTAGTTATGAAAACGATGTTTTATTTATTTTACGTTGCATGCAAATTTTCTTAAAATCTGTCGGCGTCCGCCTACCTACCTGCTATGTAGCGCCCGCGTATGGAACTGCACTAAAGTTCTCTCTATGATGATACGGCCAGCGCGGGCGCCGAGTTAGGGTTGGACCACATCTGGCAGCACGGAATCGCTTTTTTCCGTCGTCCTTTCTCTTTCTGTCGCTTGGACTGCCATTTGATAGACCGAGACAGAAATCATAATGCGATAGCACGCGGCGGAAACCTCGAGGTGACCGGCATCACGGACAAAATGCAATGGTCGGCAGGGAGACTCCGGAACGCTGAAGCGCGCGATATCATGCTGTACGCGCTAGAATCACTCTACCACGGACAGCATAGCCATATAGGTATATAGCATATGTCCTCACAGCACGGAATCGCATTTGTTCGTCTCAACTCAGACCAAATTTTCCGGTAATTCCCGCTTCGGGACTTTTCGATGAAAAACCCTAGTCACTAAACAACATCTGAAGTCGAGTCTTAAAAGGAAATTCCTGCCAAAACTTGCTCTCGTCTTTAGGAAGTTCACGAAAAGTACTACTCTATATTGTCAGAAGTGTCTGCATGGATGAGCGCTCCACCTCTGCATTTACTTAAATATTGTTACAGTATCTAATTTTTGTTGTTCACATCGAAGTGTATAACAGTTAAAGATTTGAGTTTACAGCATACATCTATGCATAACAATATATTCATATCGAGTATAATATATTCATACCACTGACAAGTTTTCTTAAACAAAAAAAATAAGTATAAATAGGGTGCGGGGCGTGGGTGTCGTGGGTGAGGAGTGTCACGACCTGATGACGACGCCGGGCGCGGCCACGTGCGCGGAGGCGGGCGCCACGGCGGCGCTGCCCGGCAGCGTCAGCACCCAGCGGTGCAGCACCGCCGCCAGCCCCGCGCCCAGCAGCGGGCCCACCCAGTACACCTGCAACCACACAACCACCGACTATATACTATATTATTAGATTATTGGATACATTTATGTCTACGCACACGCGCATTTTGTGTATCATCAACTATGACGTGTGACAATACTCATTGTTTACCCAGTGATGCTCCCATCGTCCCTGTATAAGTGCGGGCGCGAAGCTCCTGGCAGGGTTGAAACTGGCGCCCGTCGCAGGACTCTGCGGCACACACACACGCCCTCATTAGTTGTTATATATCACGTCGTATTGCTTACGCCGACGCAACGGTTCGATCGATCAATAAACGAATCACAGCACTGACCCCCGCGTAGACGAGGCCTGCCACTATGAGGCCTATCTTGATGGGTGCGGCGACGTCGGTGACGGTGGTCTCGGGCGAGGCCCACACGCCGCACACCGTCAGCACCAGCATGGAGGTCATCACGAGCTCCGTCACCATGGCGTTGCCGGGCGCCAGGCCCTCGGCGGGCAGCGTAAGGCCCACGTTGTCCATGTCGTCGCCCGGCGTGGTCGCCAGCATGCCGCTGAAGCCGAGGGTGGCGCCCACCAGCTGCGCCAGCACGTAGCCCACCGCGGGGATCGGCTCCAGCTGTCCGTACAGCACGGCGCCCAGCGTCACGGCGGGGTTCATGTGGGCGCCCGACACTGAACCGAAGGCACAAATGTTCGCCAAATATATAAAGCCGAAGCCGAGCGCGGGGTGCGTCAGCATCACGGAGCCGGGCCCGCCCACCGGCACCAGCGTGGCGCAGCCCAGCCACAGCAGCAGCGCCGTCGACACCACCTCCGCCAGGAACGCGCGCCACCACTGCGACGCAAAACTTATCACATCTGCCAAGTAACAATAGCTTATAAATTCATCTCTGATTCCAAACTAAGCAGAGCTTGTAATATACCTTGGTAACCAGATCAAGATAAACTGACAAGCAGGCTCAGAACTATGCTTACATTCGTGCGTCAGACTCGGTCATACAAATATTTGTCTCCTACATTTGACTGTTCATCTGGTTTTTTGTTCTGGCTTTCGTAACTTATAATAATGCTGATAGAAGCGGCTCGATATTTTACAACTATCAGTAAGTAAGCCTACTATCATAGAAAGTTTGTGTACAAAAATATTATAGCCAGCTTCCGTTATCACAACATCGACTGTTTGGCGTTTGCATATTAAAGTTTAAATCAAATTAGTCCTAAGGACTAGATCCTAGGCTCGCTTGACGCAGTGATTAACGTGGTCACCTCGCCACAATAGCCGTAGCACCGCGGGAAGTGGGTTCGCATCCTACCCGGGAAAATACATATTAGTCTGGTTGTTAGTTTATCCATATACCACAGTCCAAGTTCTGCTTAATTTTAAATGATAATACCTAACCGCGTATGAGTTGTCCGATGCTATTTATTTATATGTGGCTGGCGCATACGGCGGTACTCACCATAGCCCATAGTCCCGTTTACAGTAAGAAGCAATACATCACTTTGATAAACAATTGTATCGAAGAATGATGCAAGAACGTAGCCATGTGACAGAACAACGCTCACCGGCGACACTGACACGGTGACATTGTCGCTGTCAACAGTGCAAGGCGGCAGATCACACATCCTCACGGACTGATAGAGGTTTAATGAGGATCAATTTCGTATCTGAATCTATTTGTACCTTCTTTAGCTGGGGGAGAGTAGGTGGAATAGAGATATCTACATTATTCTTAAGCGCAAGCCTGATAGAAAAACTTTTAGGCGAGGATCCGACGTTCTTGCAGGCAAGGCAGTTAGCGAGAGTACAAAGTAGTCATTTCGATAGTCGTGCTCGTCGTGTTGTTAAAGTGACGAGTTGTCATTTGTACTACGATACGAGTGCATGTCGTACTGCGCACTGTAAAACTCAGTCCTAAAGTCGTTGGTTTTGACGCAACAATAATAAATACCGAAGAAAATTCCGAAAAGTCAGCAGGGATCAGATATCAAAAAGGAGGTGGAAAGGGAAAGTGGAATCTCGAGTGATGGTAGAAAGGAAACAAAATTGAACGGTGTAACAACGATTATTCTTAGAGCAAGTAAAGTATACATTTGAGTAAGGTCAGGGCTTGTCGTTGAGCGGTATCTCCGCGTCGACGGCGGCGGCGGCGACAGCGGGGCGCGGCGACAGCACCCAGCGGTGCAGCAGCGCCGCTAGCGCGCCGCCCAGCAGCGGCCCCACCCAGTACACCTGCAACACACACACACGTTAACAAACACTGTTCACTCTCTAGTCTAGTATCATTTTCATCTCTTCTCTATCAAAATATCGTTAAGTCGAAGGTGAACTGGCGCACGCGCGACACGATGCGACTGTGTTACAACTTGGATCTAGCGCAACTTAAAGTACTTATCGGCATTACATTGTAGGCACAACTCACATCTTTCATGATCTTAGGTTTCACACCAAATCTAATACTAAATGTTACTGTTCAAGTATGTTTATGCGTCGATGAGATAGCGTTAATAACACTTACCCAATGGTGCTGCCAGTGTCCCTGCACGAGCGCGGGCCCGAAGCTCCTGGCGGGGTTGAGACTGGCGCCCGTCGCGGGACCCTGCCGCATAGAACATATTTATTATTGTGTAGGTACTCTACTTTTATAGTTAAAAAATGAATACACTGGTAACACATTCTATTTCGTTGATTTAATTACTGATAGTTACACTGCATGCCAGGGTTGCCTCACAACTTCGTCAGTATCAACATCTTAATATTCAAAGGGCTCTATATAAGATCGGTTTGACTCCTGAACCTGTTACCTAGTGGTCATCGGATATAGCGCTCGTTTGTTCTCGACTTGAATCTCTCACTATATATATAATACTGAGTATTACTGACCCCCGCGTAGACGAGTCCGGCGATGACGAGGCCGAGCTTCACCGGCGCGGCGTGGTCGGGGCTGAGCGGGTCGTGCGCCGCCCACACGCCGCACACGGCCAGCACCAGCGTGCCGGTGAGCACCACCTCCGTCACCATGGCGGCCAGCGGCGACACGTCGGGGCCCGGCAGCGTCACGCCCACGGTGCCCGCGATCGCGGCGCCCGGCGACGTCGCCACCAGCCCGCCGAAGCCGAGCGCCGCGCCCAGCAGCTGCGCCACCACGTACCCGAGGGCGGGCAGCACGGGCAGCTGTCCGTACAGCACCGCGCCCAGCGTCACGGCGGGGTTCATGTGCGCGCCCGACGCCGAGCCGAACGCGCAGATATTCGCTATCACGACGAAGCCGAAGCCGAGCGCGGGGTGCGTCAGCAGCACGGAGCCGGGCCCCGCCACCGGCACCAGCGTGGCGCAGCCCAGCCACACCAGCAGCGCCGTCGACACCACCTCCGCGAGCAACGCGCGCCACCAGCGCCGCGTCCATCCCAACACTCCCTCCTCTGTAATCACACGCAAATTATGTTCATAGGCACTGAGCAGGCGCGCGTCATTCATTATACATAACTTTAATATTTACACATAGCTACTAGAATACAGATACTTACTTAATTAATTGAGTTACCTTCATTAATTAAGTAGGTGAGTACATCTGTCTGTCATTGCATGCAAATGAAGTTTACATTACGTTCGTGCGGATGAATAACATTAAGTTGGTGTCGTGGAGCGATGTGGCGACCTCTCACGGTACACACTGACACGATCGCGAGCACCATGTATAGTGGAACCTCGATATAAAAAAATCTGATAATTAAATATTCGGATACTTCATCAAAATGTGTTTTTGGGACAATATTAACGAAAACAATAAATACTCACGGTAGTTATATACAATATTTTACTAGACGTTGAAACCAACAACAAATTAAAACAACTAAGTAAGCAAGAAAGTAAAATATTAAATAGATACTTTTACATATTTTTTTCTAAACATATTACCTATATTTAATTTAATGGCGCTTACGTTGATGTAATTGATTACACATTCGGATAATCTAGGTCGTCATCATAGGTTTTTGCTCGTAGCATAGTTTGAACAAAAGTGATGTGACATATTGCCCCCAGGCCGTCGCACACCAGTCACACTCGACACCAGTCGCCGCCGCCACATGTCGACACTGCGCACACTGCGCACACTACTGACACTACGCATACACATGCTGGGCTCCACAATATATTTGTGCACTTCATAATTCACCGAATTAAGAATACACAACGCAACGCAATCATTCCTAGGTGCAATATATGTAAACATACGAGCGCGTACGCGTTATAAATATTATAAGTATTCAAGCGAAACGACGAAACATTTCGATTCAAAAGTCAACAATAACCTTGAAATGAAGGTCAAGGTTTATCAGTATTATTCCAATAATATTCCTAATATTCCTTGTTGTTTTGAGTTGGTTCTTTTCCACTTTATACGTATCGTGGATCGTGGTAGAGATAGGCAAACTCTCGCCGGGATCTCGGGTGATCCATGAGTGTATCGCGTGTCCGAATGTCCGTAATAACTCGAAACACCGAACAATGTGTGCTAACTACTCCTAACTAGTAATAATGTGAAGAATCCATAACGCATTACTTTTGCCTTCCCTAGATAAATAAATCAGTGCCGTATGAGTTGACGAGACTAAACTGTCATCGATTTTTATCAGCAGATAAGTATTTATAGACACCATCAAATATTCAGTGCAGTTATCAATCTGTACCAATAAGTGTCGGTATTATAGATACCGCGAACACGAATCATTTTTTAAGATTTTTCTGTACTTTGCTGTTTCAGCCTAACATTTCGCTTAAGACGACACGCAAGACACGAATCGAATGAGTGCCAGGAAGCAAGGAACAGCAGTAGTCCCAAGCAACTAGGTACAGCGTGCAGCCGGGCGAGGCGTCGTTGCAACGAGCCGGCACAAGCGTGAGAGAGTTCAGTGAGAGAGAGTCGCATGAGTGGCGCGGTGTGCCGCCGCTGGCGCTGATGTGAGAGCTCATGAGTGCGCCCCCAGCGACCGCGGCTCAGGCGGCGATGGCACGCTCGCGACCACCGGGTTACAGGTTGCAACCATCGCGATTGTCGTCGTCTGCTCTGTGCTTCATCCACGCGTCTCTACTTGCTCATGAAATACTTATTCACTAACTTGTTACGTGTACTTGCTATACGTAATTCAATGATCGGTGCTGTTAATCGCGTGCAGCGTGTTCGTATTTATTATTCGTCATAACAGACCTGTCGTAATGTAACCACTGTGTCTCCAAATAACAGAACAGTGTTAAAAATAGTAGTGAGTAGATAGCGACCGCGATGTGTGTGCGTGTGTTTGTGTGTGTGTGGCGACGCGCTACCGGTGCCGGACTTTGATTTAACTATTCACTAATATTTTATGTTAAACAGCTTCGCACCTATTGTTACAAGCGGCTTCATTAGTATTACATTTAAATATTTAATATCCGCAGTCGCGTAGTCCCGCATAGAGCACAATGTGATAGGTACTACATGCAAGTAGGGAGCTAGCCCGCGCCAGCGCCTGCGCCTGCACTGTGACTGCGATGCGCCAGCACTGCGCCGGTGAACCGTACGTACAAGAGACTTCAACGAACACCAACATTAGCCGGCAATGGCCGGCATCGTCATCGGTGCACAAACTTACTGCGATCACTAGTTATATATTTTTTTATCTCTTCGAATCCACGACGAATGTGACTCTACTTTAAATCTTTATTAACTATAGCTGAAGAATCATGTTTATATTTCACCGGCAATGGTGAATAAAATGTAGGAAATCATTCTATTAGGAATTTGTACAAATTTGTGTTTAGGAATCTGGGTACCGATATCAGCCCCGTATGTAACAGGCGGCTGGAAGTAGTGTGGTGTGGTGGTGTGATGGAGGTGTGCGGTGGAGGTGTGGCCGCGGTGAGGAAGTGGCGTGTTTACGCATCGGCGTCGACGCGGGCGCGGGTGTATTTATAAAAGTGCACAAACATCGGCGGTACTGACCGTGTCGTGGTCTTGCCATGCTGTGTCCGGGGCGCGGCTGTGGAGGTCGGCGCGCCGTGCGTGTGTCGCGGCGCGGCGTCGCTCACTGACTGTCGCGAGCACTGGGCGGCACTGGCACTCGCACACGACGCACACGCCGCCGCACTGCGCCCGCGCACCACCGTGCCTCGACTCCTGTAACGTGACGTACACTGGTACACTGTGGTACAGCTACAGCACACTGACTTACGTTAAAGCTCTCACCGCCACTGCTGACATGTTACAAGACGGCTGTAGCACTTGTAGCCCTCGTACGGAATATACCTACCTACATATTTAATTAAACCTTGTTTGTATGTAAGCTTACCTGTGTGTAATCTTGAATATCGGAATGATCGCTTACAGTTTCATTCATTTATTCACATAGATATTATATTGTCTAATGTTTAAAAGCACTTAAAGCAAAATGTCAATTGTAAATTAAGTGCATACCTACCTACCTTGAATTTCAACAAATAATAATCAATATCGGTCATACATTTTAAAGTAGTACTAATTTGTATCTCCTTTAAGTACACTTGGACGACCTCTGTCATCCATTGTCTTCTTAGTTAGGTATTCTATCTTCAGGCAAATTGGTAAAGTTGACAAAATGTAGAACATTCCAGCGCAACAGATGTTAGCAAGTGAGTCGTCATGGCTGTAATGTCGTTTTCCCGTTAAGTGTTTAGGTATTTACGCTGGTCTGCCTACGTGTTCGTTTGGTTTGATTGGGGTAAAATTATATTATACACATTAATGGCAAAATTCAGGATATTCAGTATAAATGTGAGGAATTTCAGGTTTGACGCGGGTGGCTCTAGGCTGTACGATCAGTTGATGTGCACGGCAACGAGAACGCGAAGTTTGACGTAACATGTTAGTGGTTAACCGCTACCGCTGGTGGTGACCTTTTGGTTTGTACAGCCGGTGTGGATGTTCTCGAGGGTCGCGTGATTGAACAGGTGTCATTGAGCAAGCCGCTACTGTACGTTAGTTGTCGTCGCCAAATATAAGCAGTCGAGGCCCACGAATTGGGTTTTTCCGGTGCGGTTTACCTACGCATAGCAAGGTATCTCGCGACCGGTGGAGCTGGCGCCTCATTACCTAACAGCCACAAGTGGTGGTCGCGGACGAGGCCTGCCGCCGGCGCCGAGCCCCCGCGCTCACACACACACACACACACACACCCGTCACACACGTGTCGCGGACACACCTCCCACACGTGACGTCACATCGCCTGCGCTCGCGGCACTCGCAGCCCTCAACGACAAGCACACGTGCGCGCCAACTGTTACCTACACCAATAGTAACAGCTCGAGAACTCTTCCACCTCACGTCTAACATACATATATAATCTGGACATCTACTTAAATAAATACCAGCTTTACATTGCGTAACACATACGTAAACAAATAATTAAATCGATGAAGTAAACGAACGTCAGATAAAGTTTTTCGAATTACGCGACGGATTAGTTGTAAATGATACTAATAGGATGTGCGATTATTTACTGTAACGAAATAAATATTTATTAAGCCCCACTGATATGTGTGGTGGGCTAGATATTTGGTGTTTAATGAATCACCGATACGATAGAGTGTGGAAACAGGTCGCCGCTGACGGCACCGCAGTCCGCACCAGTCCGCGCCACGCGACGCCACCCTACATAACTATTAGTTATACTTGGAGATGCGGAAGGGCCGTAGACATATCTGACATGCAACTTAAACGATGTACATCTTCTATCATTGAGGTCTGACAGAGACTGTAAGTATTGTTTGATGAATCCTATGCTTACAAACAAGCTGAAGGAAGTGTTAAAGCTCTCTCATTTAGGTGTATCGAGTAGAACGCTGCTAGTCGATAGTCGATAGCGGATGAGGAGGGAACATGCGCGAGTCGTGTTGACGTAGACACTAGACAGTTTGTTCAGCAGTACCTATATCACGGTGAACGATGTAGAACAAACAGGGCACCACTTTATCTGCTGGTTTGATTGATAGCTCTCTGTTTACACTTTTAATATTTGTTTGTGTTGTACGTACAGTCGGTACGGTATGCACTGTAATCTGTATCTGTGTGTAGTGCACACACCGCAGTGTGCTATTGTTGAAGCAGGCATATTCAGTGTCTGCTCAGACGTTGTTGTTCGTTGGTATACAGCGTAGGCACCTGCAGGCGCATCTCGTCACCTGGTACATGTGACAGAGCGTGTGTCGCGTCCTCGTGTGTACCACTTGTGTGCGCTACTTGTGTGTAATGTGTATGTTGTCAATGTTTACACAATAACAAGCGCGCAAGCTGATTAGTAAATAGGCATCTGAAGTAATTAGTATCAATAATAGTCTTGTACAATATCAAATGAACTAGTAAACACACTTAAACATGTAGTACTTAATGCAATTGATAGACAATTATGATTACAGTTGACCTATTATTCATAGTGGCGGATCACAATGTTATCATCGTTATACAAAATATGTAAGCGTGTAGTGGCAGGAGGCTGACAGTGGACATGAGTGAGATTCATAATATGTCCACTGCCTCACATGTAATGAACATAGTAACAGTAGGTAACTAGGTAATAGCGGGTGAGACGATGGAGAGGTACGTCCCACTTCGTAGAGTCTCCTTATTCCACTCAGTTCCTAGGCTTTATTCCACTGAGTATAGTACGTAACACGTACGATACTCAGTGGAATAAAGCCAGTGATGGAATACTTTTCGACTTTTTTAGAACACAAATTACTTTTTTACTGCCATGACAGGTACGGTATGAATGAAGGAGTCAACGTATTAAAAGCTAGTTATGTAACTGGCACCTATGTGCTCATAATGTCCCCTCCTAGCCAATATCCGTGCGGCGGTCAATTTCATTGAAACTGGCCACCTGTACAGGACTTTGTTTATGTGTCCAAGTGTGTGCACAATACTCAGGTAAACTCTCTACTCCTCCACTCTCATAGCCCGGTGGGACAGATAACTAACACGACCAGTAAGCGGTCAAGATCCACAGTTTATGTGCTCTCCGTGACACGGAGGTCTACATTACTCTACATCCTCAACTACGCGCAATCTCTATGAAATGTAATCTATGAATTCTTAACAGAAAACCGCAGCCGCATACACTACTATCCACGCCACATAGCCAGCCTACCTACTGAGTAGGTACTGAAGCTGGGAACAATATGATTTACTAACACATGTCATGTCACTTGTTAATTATAAGTGATGATCTTTTATATTTTAAAAAAATATTAAGTTTCAATGATAATAGTGGCGATAACGAGATCCTGATGGAGGTGGATTTAATGTTTTTGTTGTGATTTATCAGTGGCGATGGCGGCGCGGTCACACTATCAGTGTATTATCTGAGAGGTCGCGGCTCATCGTGACAAGCTGCTTCTCTGGCCACCGGGCACAGCAGGCGCAGCTGGCGCAGTAGGCACGAGGTAGTAGGTGGTAGGTTCGCATGATTGTTGAATTTGGTACGGGCGTACATAAGACGCGCGTGCAGTACTCACCAGTCACCACTAATCAGCACTCGCGGTCGACGGAAACTCTTAAGTGATTAATGCGCATCATTGCTCTACTTTACCCAGTTCCAGTCATTTCACCGAAGGTCACGTAACAGGGACTCGTGCTAACATCTCTCAAGTTATTTGGCCGTGACGCGTGTCTGTAATGTAACACCTCAACGTTATCTTCGCATGTAGCAAACATGATATATTATGAAGCTTACTGCGCAACATATCAGCTAGCTAGAACTACGATCTGAGTGGACTTATCGTTCAGAAAACTACAAAAAGCTTTTAGATAGTGTGTGTGTTATGTTATACTTGTATGTATTACATAATGTTCTATTTGTAACTCTGATCATGTACGAATTACTATGCTAAAAGTGTGCAGCACACAGTTCACAGCATCTTGGTGTGTGTGTGTGTGTGTGTGTGTGTGTGTGTGTGTGTGTGTGTGTGTGTGTGTGTGTGTGCGCGTCTGTTTATGCTACACTAATGTAGTATTTCTTTTCATGTGTCAAGTGCCGCAACAATTATCAAGAATAGACGTAATCGTGTAAAATATCTATAACAATCATAACAATAAAATATGATATAATATAATAGTTTAGAGGTGTGTAGATTGTTTTGCCAGGTTTATAGTCGTATCCGAGCAGGTACAAGACAGGTAGAAGAATCTTAAATCTTAAATGAACCTGAGTGGGTGAGTCGTGTAAGTGTGGTGTGCTAGATCTATGCAAGATTATTCCACTCTACATATTATTTTGTAGTTATAATGAGGGTACGATCTCGACGCAATAAAATGCGAGTACTGTGTGTTAGGCACCATAATTTGGCAGATGTAGACATTGTTGTTCGTTTGCGTTTTCATAAATAGTAGTAAAATGCGGCTCTCGTATAATTATGCAAATTGAATTATTGTGTAAGCGTATAGCAAACATTTTGTCAACTCACCACCCCAATTAATAAGTAATATAAGTTAGAACGTATGTAGTTTATTGTTGATGAGTCAACGTTACCATACATTGAACAGTAAGTGTATGCTGCGTGCCGCGGGCCGCGGGCCGCGTGCGCGAACATTGGAAATGTTGCTATACTTGCTATCATTGGTGTTTAGTGAGAAGGATCAAAGCGAATTAATTCAAGTGTATTAAGATATTCATAAATTCAAGACAGATATGGAGGCGTCTGCGTCCTTGTGTATAATATAATATCATACGTATATAGCGCCGTGTCTATTTCTGGTACAAGTCATAATATAACATACCTACCTGCTAATAACCAGATATCGACAGATGCCGGAAATGTTCACGTTTATGTAATGTGTTGCATCTCTGTGTCGCGGCTATGTCTGGGGGACTCAGAATTAGGTTGAATAAATTGCATGATGTGTTGGAGTTTCCTAGAGAGGAATACCTATACAAAGTTCTTGAGCTCCACAGACACGACAACTCCCGCACTAAGAATTGCTCTTGTGTCGCGGGGACCTTTACAAACATACAAACAACGGACACAAAGCACAACCAGACCCGAAACAATTATTTGTGGATCGCACAAATAATTGCTCCGTGTGGGAATCGAACCCACGACCTCCCGACACAATGGTATCGGCGTGGCGACCTTAACCACTGCGCCACGGAGGCAGTCAAACTAAAACTACTTCTGTACCTTCCTGGGTTGGGTTATTCACCAACTCGACACACGAGAAACATAAAAGTAATTTAAATTAAGTTTTACCATGTGGACACGCGTAAAAATCATGACGTGTCCACATGACGAAATAATTAGTAGTACTAATTTTAAAAATTAATTAATTTTAATTTTTTAATTTTCATTTTAAGGTGAAGGAAAATATCGCGAGGAAACCTTGCATGCCTAAAAAATTGTTTAATATACATTTATTGAGGGCATGCAAAGTCCCCAACCCGCACTGGTGGTGCCAGCGTGGTGGACTCAAGGCCTAACCCCTCCCCTCATTACGGGAGGAGACCCTTGCCCAGCAATGGGACAGTAATGGGCTACATTTATTTTTTATTTTTACTAATTTTGAATTTCACCAACTGGACACACGTGTGTCCAGTTGGTGAATAACCCCTGGGTTCGGCTTAATTATAAAGTTTATGAAGCGCATATACCTACCTACCTACCTACGTACAGTTTGGCAGTGTGCCTGTTTCACTGAATTCATATTTTTTGCATTCGCTCACATTTATTTTTCGTTACGTTCATTAATTTGTTGTTATTGCAATGAGCACAGAAACATAAATGTCATTTACATTTATTTATAATGTTTGTGAGTATTTTCATTTAATTATGTAGGTAGGTAGCTGGTATGAACAATTGTACATCAAGTGCAACTCAGGGGTTAATGAACTAAGTTCACCGGGTTTGGTTGCGGCATTCCGTCTCGTATACTTATACCTACCTACCCTGTTAAACAATAAACATCGTATATCTGGTGTGCTATATCCAAACACTATAGAAAATAATCGATTGAGTATTAAATTAAACTGCGCAGTTAAGAAGCTCGTATTCTATTAAGTAGGTAAGCACTTAAATTAGAATATTACGCTATAATCAATACATTAAAAACAATTTGTGTGTAGTTGGTTTCTATTACATTACAATAACAACACACCCAGATAACCTCTGTAGATAAAAGCTGATGTTACAAGCTCGCCGCTCGCCGCTCAACGCTGCTTTATCTCACAAATGGAACGAATTGAACTTAACATAATGAATGCAATCGTGTGATTTAGTTACGTAACAAGTGGTAGGTAGAGGCAGGTAGTGAGAGCAGTCAGCAGTGAGCGCTAACAATGTGAGGAGGTGTCGCAGCACTCAGCAGTAAACGTAGTAAGCTCGCAAGTGCAAGGTGAACCGGTCGAGGCGCGCCGCTCTCCGCGCACTCCACACTGTCCAGTGTCCACACTGTTACACACTAGACAACAGACTGTATGTTACTTACACAATATAATATTGTAATCAAGAGGCTGAACGCGTTCAGCGACCAGAAGGGAAGTAAATGATCTTCCGAAAAGTTTGTAATTGTGACCGGTACCTACATTCAATAATCGCGAGACGCACTCGGTGACGGTGGGGAGTGTATCTCTGTCAAATATTTGCTCCTATGATATTTGAACGGAATCTGATGATATTTAGCATTATCAAAATATTGACTTCTAATCTGTGCAAACAGGGGACGAAACCCTAATCGCGAGCGGAGTCGCGTTTGTTAGATAGCACTTAAACAATTTACATCGTAGCTGGATACCTAGGAATAAGAAAGGGCTGGTCTAGGTGCTGAGTGTGCTACGGTCACGCTAGCCAAGTACGCGTTAGGGTTTCTGTTTTTCATTTATAGAGTATCTATTACGATATCATTTTTGATATTTACATCTTTATTCAGCAAATTTTTAAATAAAGCTGTGTAATGTAGGTATGTAAAAGTGTTGAATTCTCGCAATTTATGAGGTTATCAGTGGTTGATAGCGGGAGGCGAGTGGTGGTGAGTGCGCGCGATGTGGCCGCCGCGCGCTGCCGGCGCCGAGCCGGGCGCAAACACTCGCGAGGTCGCCGCGTTGTAACCGCCATCCATTATACTACGAGAATTATTCCTCCATATCTTAACTTCAAGATGACAATATGAGTACTTTCAGAAAATCAGAACACCACCAGAACTTGGAAGTCTAAGATTTGTCAGTAATGTAAAGAATCATAATTATGTGGCAACCTAAGTAATGTGTATCATCTAAGGAACTGTCGTTAAAAAAGCAACTCACTCAGATAAATGACAGAATGCTTACATAATAGGTATTCTTATAATATAACTGGCATGCAGTGAACTTGCCGCTGATTGACGGACTTATCACGTTACCTACTTTAGTATCGAATATGACGAATATTGTGCTAATTATCCTGTATGTTTACACTTACAGAGCGCATAATTAAAGTTATTCACTGTTTTCCTTATTTAATTGCTCGTGGAAAGAGCAAGTCTGTTTAATTTTGGAAGTGTTATGAAATCCAACAAAACACTTCAGCAAGTTAATTAGTACGTAGAAGGTAAACAATTAGTTCTCTAGTCCTTTCACCAGAGGCGCTGGCCATATTTTTTGGTAATTTTAAACCACTTGGAATAATTTTATACCATTCAACATGAACCTCTCGGCGGCTCTCTTATAAGAATCGGTGAAGTGTATCTCTCTGACTCGTTTGCTGCATTTGCAACACTTCTCTGGGTGCAGTACATACGTATGTACTTACACCGTAGGTAAAGACTTCACGAGGAATGTATTTTTAAGGAAATATCGTGTGCCTAATTGAGAAAAAAATATTGGTGTTAAAAGTCTTTACGAACTTCTGTTTATATAAAAAGAAAACACTTTTACTGACATTTACCTAGATTATGTACGATACAACGGCAACGGTGCGGCGAGATTTAGCGAGTGAAAACGAGCATGATAGAAGAATTTTTCATCAGAGACCGAAATAATAGTTGCCACGTTGCTGATTCACATAATTATTATTATACAACAACAAATAAATAATCCACCCACGAGCCGCGACGACACCGAGCACAGCGCCTGGCGCCATCTGTTGATGTAGTGTCGCACTGTTCTTGTTTATCATTCGGTGCCAATTTATTATTCGATTCACTAACAATTACATTGAATACCTACTTACTTAACGAAACGTGTCATGAAATTAAGAAGTGGGTATATACGATACATCTCTAATGAAGACTGCCTCAGGTGCGTCAAGTTACAAGCTTAAAAGCTCTATGTACCTATGTAGGTATGTTATTGCTAATGTGGACACTTGACAAGAAGAGCTCGACATGAGTGTACATACATATATTTACAAAGAGCTACTTTTCGCGATACAAAGGACTATGGGCAAAAATGTATGGGCTCCGTCCCCACCTACCAACAAACATGGAACTGATACCAACGTGTTCATAAAGTGCCCCTATTTAATTAAAATCCTTTGTTTTTGATAAATCAGTGGGAATATATATTAAAAAAAAAAACAATTTGTAATTATTATTTAACGTATATTTTTATTTTACATTTGTAAGTTATTTTAACATTATTGTTATATTACAGTACTAACTCATATCTATGTATAATAATGTCCTCCTAGCCGATATACGGCTACGGCGCGGCGGCGGTCAGTTTCATTGAAACTGGCCATCTGTGCCGGACTTTGTTTATAGTGTCCAAGTGTGTGCACAATACACAGGTACACTCTCTATTCCATCACTCTCATAGTTTGGTGGGACGGATAACCGACACGACCAGTGAGAGGTCAGGCGCAGGACCGACGGCTTTACGTGCTCTCCGAGACACGGAGGTCTTCGACCTCAACTTCCTAACTCCGGGCAATCTCTAGGAAATTCTTAACAGAAAATCTCAGAAAAGACTGTTTGGCCCGACCCAGGATTCGAACCCGAGACCTCTCGCACCGCAGTCGCATATACTACCGACCGCGCCACAGAGGCACTCAAATGTATATACTTATATCATTTCCATTATATGGTTAATACATGTTATTGATTTCATATTTCAATAATTATTTTTACTCGTCAATTATAATGCTGTCTAACCGATGCGCTGGCAGATTAAAATCTGATCAGATCTAAAATCGTGGGTTGGAGAGCGGGGGGAGGGGGTTATTTTGTACCCAGCTATCTTTATTCTTTATTAATAAATAAATGAGCATGTATTTTGGAATTAGTCGTCAATAATACGTTAACGAGATATTTGTTTAAACGTAAGATACTATGAGAACCCCATGCATTTGGGCAATGTCGCCATAGTATAAAAATATCGTCTTGCCAAGATATATCAATTGAGCTACATTTCATTTTTGTTGATGGGTGGGGACGATTCCGCCCATAGTCCTTTGAGCGTAGCATTACATGCATATGGGAAAATACAGGTGCAGGCGCTGTAGACACGTCGTATGTGTCGGCGCTATAGTCTACGGTCGGGGCCGGCTACGGATCACGTCGTGCTACGAACACACACACATACATACACGTCTGTACCAATTGCCAACATGTATGTTGTAGGCGCTTCCAGTGTATTTTGATTTTAGGTTTCCATGGCCAAAGGGTAAAACGAAACCGTATTATTGAGGCTTTGCTGTCTGTCTGTTACCCGGCCGAATCTCATGAAGCGTGACACAGTTGAATCTTTCAGGTGAAGTATTTATTTAACCGCTATAACAAAATACTTGTTTGAGGGGCTACCATACAACAAACGTGACGTTTTGGCTTGTTTTTATATAGTTTTGATATATAGCAACATAGTATTCACAAATTAGATTTAACGATACGGATGATCGTGCGTGAATCTGATTTGCACTTGGCAGTCTTTTTTTGTTTATAGTAATCGATACTAAAGGTAATGAATAACATTTTAGTAGGTTAAGATAAGATAAATCAGATTAAAGCTAGTAAATAGTTAACTAAGTGATATCGGAAATAAATGGTACATGTTGTTGAAGGTTGAGCAATGCTACAGTCACTACAGTGCGCCTGACTGACGCGCGTCGGTAACGCCGTAACGCGTGAGTGTCGCTCTCGAACAAACTCTATGCTTTCGCTCGTCTCTTTTAAGGGTAAATATACCATGTATGATTCGTGAGATACTGGTGTCACCAGACTCGAGGCTCGGTTACTACGTTAGGGGCGCTGATCGGTTTTTCATTACGTATTTCTTGACACATACTTGATATTTTAAAGTAATAGAAAATCGCCATATGTTTTCACAGAATTTATTGAGTCTGTCTCTCACGCCACATGTAAAGTCCTGCTTTTTTCTCCAGTAGCAATATACTAGTTAAAGAAGAGGGTTCCGGAAGTGTATAAAGAGAGTTGATAAAAAAATTACAAACACACCATAGCATCACAGATTAGAATCTTGTGTGTGGGGCTAACCGTATGTTGAGGGTCAGTGCAGCAAGTGGAGGAGAATGATTGTGAATTAGTTATCTATTATCACCTATATGTATGATCATAATATATAAATTTAGCCCAATAATGTCCCACTGCTGGGTAAGGGTTTTCCGCCCGTAATGAGGGAGAGGTTAGGCCTTGAGTCCTCCGCGCTGGCTAACTGCGGGTTAAGGACTTCGCATACATTCAAGAACTGTTCTAAGCAACTTACAGGCATGCAAGGTTGCATCACGATGTTTTCTTTCTCCACTGGAACAAGCGATAATTATTTCTAAAATTCTTTTACACACAATAACTTCGAAAAGTCATTGGTGTGTTGCTTTGGGTTGGAACCTGCAACCACTTGCGTGGGACGTACTAGCTTGTACCACTGATCATAACCACAAAATCATACTTGCGAAAACCAAATATGAATAAGTATAATTAAAAAGTTTAGAAATCGCTCAAGCTTATTCAATTGCTCCTCGGTGAGATAAAGTAAGCTGGCCCCGCATGAAAACACAAATTGGTCATTAAAATCTCAGGAGCATTAACCTTTTTAAAGATACTCATCTCAATCGTCATATTCGGAAGGACTCTAGTGAGGAATTCGGTTGCTGGCCCGTCGCGCTGTGTTGTGTGATACATACTAATAATCAAACCATGCGATGGCCAGGTCCATCTATTTGTTTCAAACGTAAATTATTTTGAATATTGGCAAGATAATACTTAGGTGACTACTAATGCTTTGAGCCTTGACGAAGCTGATTGTTTTAAACGCCATTTGGTGTTTGCATCGTAAAGTTTGACATTTGTGATTGAACACGAATCTAGGATCTATGCGCATGAGCCGAAAAATAAACACCAGTCAACTTTATGGGTGTTTTAAGATGAACCAAATCCAGAAAAAGTTATTCGCGTTCGAAGCATTTCGAAACAAATGGTCCCTTAATGTTTTATAAAAACTTTATCATGGCACGAAGTGCCTTTAGAAAAATGAAGAATGGTTAATTCTTATTGATTTACAACCAAAAGTTTGCCTAAAGTCTGGTTTAAAATATGGAAAACCACAAAATCCTACAGGTCGAGTTCTATAAAAGTAATGTCAGCCTTAACGCATCTTGTTTAACAACCGGCTATTATGTGCACGAAAAAATGGAATTAATGAATTTCTGGCCATACCGTTACAGTTTGACATCAAATGACTTTATTTTAATCCAAAACGTCAACAATAAATACCGTAATCATTGATTTTTCTAATAAATAAATAAATAAAATAAACCCTGTTTTCGAGGGGTCGTTGGGAAAGAAAAAAAATTACAAAATAATATTTCGATCGGATAAAAATCTATCTAGATCATGCATAAAAATACCCGAGAACACGATAAAGTAGTTTTCACTCACATATTAACCTTTTTTCATAGTTAGGCTCAAAATATAAGTAGTGGCCCACGTAACTTATGTAATAACTTAAGACGGAAGATCCTTTAAGTAGAGACTGAATAGATCAATCGACTTGGTATTAAATTATAGATCTCACAACTTTTTACGGCAGAGACACTAAGCTGCGAGACTTGGGGTTTTTTACAAGAGGTTTTTGTTGGCATACGATATTAGCACACCAGCTAAGAGAGCAACAGCGACTCATTGCAGCGGTGTTATTTCTACTTACACCTTGTCACCACACCTTATACAAATAATAATACGGACAAATTTCAGACAAAGGGGATTAATTTCAATAACTTAGTTGGTTACAAATTAACAAAAATGTAATAATAATATGTACAGGTTGTCTTATGCTTATACTATAAGTAATGTCGCGAGGAAACGGTCACGGGTCATTGAGCGGCAGTTCAGCGTCGTGCGTATTGGCGCACACGGAGCCCCGCGGCGCGCGCTCCGCCAGCACCCAGCGGTGCAGCAGCGCCGCCACCGCGCCGCCCAGCATCGGCCCCACCCAGTACACCCAGTGGTGGGTCCACACGCCTTGCAGCAGCGCCGGCGGGAAGCTTCTCACAGGGTTGAGACTGGCGCCCGACGAGTGGCCCTGCGACAAGTAACACGATACTGTTAGTTCAACGCCCAACTAGCACACAAGCTGCTTATACAGTCGTTATACAGCCTGATAGTTGCATAAGAGTCGTTTAAATGCTGTACAATTCTCTATAGGTTGTATACTAGCTATTTAAAAAACCCTTTAACAGCTAGGCGGGACAGTAGCCGTTTAGTAGGAAACTAATGACTTATAGTGATATATGAGCATGTAATTGCATCGCTAGACAGCCTAGGGAAGTATAACTGAGTTAATGGAATCTTCTATAACACCGTTAACTGTATAAGGGGACTTTAGGAGATAAAGGAGTTTAAACGGAGTTATGCGTTGCGCTTATAGCGCTCAAGAGCGTAAATAAGCTTTTTGTAATGCCTTAGGTTCTATAACAGATTTTTTTAGGGCTAGTGTATTACTCATCTATAAAAGAGTTGCGTAGGTCTTTAATAGCGCCTTGAGCGTTATATCAGATATTTATATGGCTTCTGTACGGCAAATAGATGTATAAGGTATCATTCGAAACATTTTTACAGCCATGGGGATTACAGAATTATGTTAAGCACCTAAAGCGCTATAACCGAGTAATATACCTTTATACTAAAGCTTAAAATTATTATCATAATATATTTACATAGGTGCAGTGGTGGTTCAGTCTGTCAACTGTTTTTAAAGAATAAATAAAATAAATAAAATAAATAAAATAAATAAAATAAATAAAATAAATAAAATAAATAAAATAAATAAAATAAATAAAATAAATAAAATAAATAAAATAAATAAAATAAATAAAATAAATAAAATAAATAAAATAAATAAAATAAATAAAATAAATAAAATAAATAAAATAAATAAAATAAATAAAATAAATAAAATAAATAAAAAAAATAAAAAAAATAAAATAAATAAAATAAATAAAAAAAATAAAATAAATAAAATAAATAAAAAAAATAAAATAAATAAAATAAATAAAATAAATAAAAAAAATAAAATAAATAAAATAAATAAAATAAATAAAATAAATAAAATAAATAAAATAAATAAAATAAATAAAATAAATAAAATAAATAAAATAAATAAAATAAATAAAATAAATAAAATAAATAAAATAAATAAAATAAATAAAAAAATGATTTTCAAACTATTTTAATATTCAACGACTGACCCCTAAAAGTACGAGTAAAATGCTGGTGTGCGACCAAAACAGTTATATTGAAGCACTCCTATGCCACAACTGCAAAACCTTGAGGTCTACAACAGCAAACACTAGAGCCTTTGTACAGCTTAAGGCGCTAGAGCAGATGTAACCAACTCTGAGAGCTGCTTGATCGAGACGCCATTATAGCATTTGGTAAACATATTTTTTGAGGTTATTACGATCTTTTGAAGATCATATAAATCTATAGCCTGGTAACGTTAACATAATTAAAATCATTTTTTATTACCTATAACCCTAATTAAATTATCTGTAACCCTCAAAGTCTTATTTATGTTCAAAATACAATTTCCAAATCCACATATCCATATAATTTTTGCATTTAAAACTGAATATTTTGAGGGCGCATGAAAATATTGACGATAATATACATATATATTGACAGCAAACTGGAACTCGCACTTTCATATCACGTACACAAAGAAATAAAAGCGATAGACTACTTGTTATTTTAATAATCCAATCCGTAAAAATAAAATGTCTCCTCATTTGTCACTGATGATCCATTTTAAAAAAATATATTTAGTTTACACCATAATAAACCGACCATATTACTAATTTAGAGCGTTAGCATTTATAACCGTTACACAGTAGCGCTAAAATTAGGTAAAGGTGGTATAATCGCGCTGCAAGAGCTTTTTCGAACGCTCGTGGCGCTAACCACCTCTGTACAACAGCTGGTAAGCGCCACGAAGCTGCGAAAAAGCTCTTGTAGCGCGATTATACCACCTTCATCTTATTTTAGCGCTCCTGTATTACTACTATACTACGTACTATTATAATTACTATTTACGACCACTGTAGATCCAATGTCGAGCTATAAGCTGGACAGTATGGGCCTATTTGACGCTACAAGAGATCTGTAGCCGCTTATAGAACCACTATACTTCTTACTAAGGAGCCTAAGGCGTTATAAAAATCCTTTAACCGGCCATTGTGCAGCTTGTTATAGCGCTTGTGTGCTAGTTGGGCGTTGATTGCGGTCGAGGGCTACTCGCACAGTAAGTATGTAGACAACACATACCCCGGAGAAGATGAGGCCGGAGATGACGAGGCCGACCTTGAGCGGCACGGCGGTGTCGGGGCGCGCGGGGTCGTGCGTGGCCCACACGCTGCAGATGGTCAGCACCAGCATGCACGTGAGCGTGGCCTCCGTCGCCATGGCCGCCAGCGGGCTCAGCCCCTCGGCGGGCACGGTGACGCCGACGCCCACGGTGAGCTCGGCGGGCGACATGGCCAGCAGGCCGGCGTAGCCGATGGTGGCGCCCAGCACCTGCGCGACCATGTAGCCGAGCGCGACGAGCGGCTCCAGCTGTCCGTAGATGAGCGCGCCCAGCGACACGGCGGGGTTGACGTGCGCGCCCGATATCGGCCCGAACACGGCGAACAGGCCCACCGCGATGAGGCCGAACGTGAGCGCGGGGTGCGTGAGCACGATGGAGCCGGGCCCCGCCAGCGGCACGAGCGTGGCGCAGCCCAGGCACAGCAGCAGCGCCGTGGCCACCACCTCGGAGAGCAGCGCGCGCCACCAGCGCCGCACCCACCCCGACACACCCTTCACTTCATCTGAAATAAACAACAACCTAATGTTAATAAAACGGGTTCCGAGCGTTGGGTGCGTGTTTGATTTCTTTATAACGCTGAGGTTAACGGCTGACAAAATCCTTACTCATTAACGATTAATTAGTGTAATTAGCCGTATCATTGACAACGCAGCACTTCTGCATATTTAAATGAGTGTATCGGTTTCGCTTCAGTATCCAACTGTTTAGTGCGACGTTTACTTTTCAAGGCAACATTGAGTTCTTATTTAGAACAGTAATTAATTAATATATTATGTAGTTCGGCTATGGCGTGTAATGGGTAACGCGTAACAAGCACCTGCAGTCCTCGCACTCGCCTCCACACAGGTAAACGTCATTGTTCACGTAGATTATTGTACATGTAATATGGTATATTATTGGTTTATTTCACTATTTATTTGAAACTAGTTTACTTATGTAAGCCATGCAATGATCTCGTCCCGGCGGGCGCCTGCTTACTTGCGTCATCTTCATCAATCAATCAATAATAATGATGTCATTATTATGGAACAGGTATTACAGATCTATTTTCTATTCTTGACACAGTTTAAAGCTATGTAACTATTTATAGTCTAGCAGATAACAGAAAAATATAGGATAATATGTCGTTTGTTTCAATGTGCCACAGTACCCACAGTGTAACATTGATAGACATTTTAAACCTTTCTAAATATGAGCTGTATTTTTGTGAAAGAAGTGATTGAAAAATCATGTAAATTCTCCATCATCATTACCATCATCAAACATAACATCCTGATAAATTGTAAAATGAGGTCAACGTACAGGTCTGGAGAAAGAGCTTCTTATGGACTATCATACTAGAGGTATATGGCAATGTATTCGCACGAAGTTTATATACTTAGTAAAGTGCGAAAGCATGTGATTGGCAATATGTATAACGTAAAACAGTTATCTAAATGTAACAATAGTCAGAAAGCTTTTATACTCAAAATTAAATAAAATAAGTATATTTTTAAAACTGCGTGGCAGGTGCCAACGTTACAAACATTGACCAATCTCGCAACTTGTAAGAAAGAGTCGGTGCATCAGAATCACATGATTACTAGCGATGTACACTCATATACAGAGTAAACACAGGAACGGATCGTTACTTCGAACTCATTAATGAATTGACCGAAGATAACAGTTTAAGGAATAATATTGAATGAACAGATTGAACTTTGAGCAGGACCTTTCTATTATAGGTCTGTTTTCCTGTTAAGTGCTACTTAATAATATATGATACATATAAAATATGGTATTTAGATACTTTAAAAGTGAACGGCAGGTACTTTTTAATGATGAATAATGAATCACAAGATAATTTGCATCAATGACTTAGTTTGGTTGCACTACTGCACGACGCTGTGCTATATTAAGCGTCAATATATTTTTGGTTTTTAGAAAATTTACAAAACATTGTACGTGAATAGGTTATTATCGAGCACCGAGACACCCAGGCCTTTCATTTATGTTGCAGATTGTAATGGTAATGCTTAAATTCTTGTTGAATATATATTCGTGTACTAGAATTTGAATAACTATTTTCTATCTTAACGAAATACTAAAACAGTGGCAGTAGGTCAATGCAGCTTATTAATAAATGTTTTAGGTATTGTTTCAGGTATTTAGTGAGCTGTGATAGCCGAGTGGTATAAGTTGACACCTCCCACGCACGTGGTCGCAGGTTCGAACCTGAGGCAACACACCAATGACTTTTCGAAGTTATGTGTGTATTAGAAAAAAATATCACATGCTCCAACGGTGAAGGAAAACATCGTGAGGAAACCTTGCATGCCTAAAATTTATTTAATACGTTTATTGAGGGCATGCAGAGTCCCCAACCCGCACTTGGCCAGCGTGGTGGACTCAAGGCCTAACCCCTCCCTCATTACGGGAGGAGACCCTTGCCCAGCAGTGGGCCATTAACGGGTTAAATTTATTTATTTATTATTTTAGGTATTTGAATTAGAAGTCAATGTTTCTCCAACATAGCTGACAAAATGTATAATCTATGAATAAGTGTATATTTAGTGCACGAAGCAACTGATGCAATGATTCAACGTGTTAACTGAAGAATAATGATGATGAGTTTATTGAAAACTGCGAACTGACGTTTAGTTACAAGTATAAACAAACAACAGACTAGTTTTTACCTAAAATACACGTCAACGTCTAAATCATAACAAAAAATGTTAATTCATATTAAACTGAATGATTTATCACATCTTTTATTACAGATAGTTTCTTGAGAAATCCTGAAAGCTTTTCAGTACCTATGGCAAGTGTACCTACGTGTAAATGTTAACTTGTTTGATTAGAAGATTATTATTTATAATTGTATCAATGCGCAATGTATTGCAAAACCATTCACAAAAATGTTGGTGGCTTCGCGAGTGGTCATATACCTAATTTATAATGTGTGATCAAAGTGAACGCTGCGCTTGCGTTAGGGGCTGGTTCAGCCGAGTTCAGCGACGGCGACGGAGCGTAATGTGTGTTGTTTTTGAACATAATCTCTAATAAATTAAGCGGTTTTAATGAGCAGAGCTCAAAATGCATCAGCGTTATAAATTATATTTAACTTCTTATTAGATTAAACACATTATTGTTCATTCATTATTATTGGTGTTGGTACAATCTACTTGCGCTGGTGCACCAGTGCATCGAGCAGTTCGCCTGAACTAGACGACAAGTGATTGTTATCAGTAGTTGGGCTATAAATATGATAACATTAGAGATGCAATCATAGCCGCATTGTTGAAATAACACGCCTCCGTACAGTTATAATGAGTGTGCTTAATTACAATTATCACAACTAATGAGTGTGGTCGAGCGATATCAACAATGGTTGCACACTCTATTATAAACGAGTACACCTTTATTTGGTGAAGGTGTCTTTTTTTGTTCTTATCGTCTCTATATCTTTCATGTTGGTGGTAAGTTAATTACTTGTATACTTTGAGAATATCATAAGTATGAACATTTAACTCGAAGGTATAATTATACTGTCGATATACCATGATTTTATCGTACCTACTTATAATTATTTTTTCAAACGAGTATTTAGATCGCTGTTAAATTATTTTATAATAAATTTTGAATTTTAATTAAATTTCGGTCATTGATATCTATGTAGTATGTCCCCCGAGATGAGTGTTAAGAGAAGCTGCAAAACCATATATCGCGGCGCTGATTGTCGTCACAAAAATGTTGCGATAAAACTTTTAAGAAGCTTGACAACAACTCGAGCGGTGTGACTCTATATCAGTAAGTACCCGCATGCTAATGTAATAGTCTCAGCAATTTATCCGTGAGCAGGTATTTGTATGACGGTATGGATTATGTGTGGAGCATATACATAGTATATCGCATAACGCGAAGGAGCGACATGTTGCTAGTGTTGGAGTGCACGAGCGAAGTGCACGTGTGGCGGCATCTACAGCATGACCGGACTAACTACATTCTAGGTGCTAGATTGTTAAGTGCCAGCCCATCAACTGTCCTATTTATAAACTAAGCTAGTTTGAGAGAACGCTCCGTTCATTAGGTGATATAGCTTTTTACACTGTTTTTAAATTCCTGATTGTCGGTTGAGAATACTATACGACATGTGTTATTTTTAGTTACAGCTTCTAAGACGCTGAGTTATTGTAATATAACATACCATCATTATGAAAGTTTAAAAAAGTCGATGTGTAGTCCTAACAGCCGCATGTCCCTCCTAAGATATTATTTTATGATCGTCAGGCATTCTAAGGTTCGTCAATCATTATGCATTAAAAAGTATTTATTAGCTTTTGTTGATAAAAATACCATATGCAGCTGTTGCTACATTATTAATAGGGACATGTGATGTATGACAAAAGTACGTAAGAAGTTTGATTTTGTTAGTGGCTCTACCTTTCTAACTAATGCTATGGAATTATTACGGAATACCTAGTAGGATGTAATTATGTACTTAATCGTAGCTTACACAATGACAAGTGATACTATACAATACTTGACATACACAATTGATTGAATCACGCCTTCCCCTGAGGGTAGTCACACACTAGAATGAACGCGGCTCGCTATGCTGTCTACTTTAATTGTAACGCTTGGTCTAACTTATTATATTATATCACTTGTTTAGTAAATATACTAATCTCAGCGGTAACTTGCGGCAACACAAATATAAACAATTCCGTTGACACCGGCCGCGCGGCCTGCTCGTACTAACAGTTTGATAAACAAATTGTTTATATTGATATTATTTACATAATTTTAATATTCATTAGTACCAGCAGACTGACGAGACACGGCGTGATGTAATGTAAACATCATTGTTGATTTAAAATACTTTGCGTTACTCTCAAACATATTGCAGACAACGAAATTCTACTTAGTTCGTTATTAAATATTTGATCTAGTGTGCAGACCACCAAACTGCAAAAACGGATATCTTTTTGCAATTATCTACGTTGAAAAAATAACTTCTACGATACTACCGAGCTAAGTTAAAGAAACTTATCTGTCTTTATTTTATCGCCTGTATGCAAGAGAGTGTGAGCTTATCGGAAAGTTTTGTTCACAGGTTTAGATGATGCGGCGAAAACGCAAAGGAACGGGAAACGAATCCCACTAAGGGCAGTACGGCTGAAAGTCATCAATCAACCGCACTTTACATCCGCAACTTAAAATGATCTCCGGAGAGCCTACGTCTACGGAGATATAACACTGATATAAAACTGCACATTACATGTTCTCTCGGCAACTCATATTTTTACCGAAATCAATAATTATAATAATTTAATATTTTATTATAAGAAATGATAAACCACTGGTTATGAGAGAAAAATAAATAAATTAAAAACTTTAATGGGTGTAAGTGGGATATGAGATGAGGAAATGTAGAGTTTGTAATATTTACCTTGTCGTCGTGGTCTAGACATGGTGGTCACTCGTGTGGTACTTGTTGATGTTTGCAGTACTTAGCGTTAGCAGTGGGTAGGACAGAGAGGTCTGAGCGGAGTGTACACGTGTATGTCAGGCGACGCGGCGACGATGACTGTCCGCGCTGAGCGGCGAGCGCGCGCGGCTGGAGGCGAGTGGAGGCGAGCGGAGGCGAGTGGTGGCGAGCGGCGGCGCGGACGCAGGCGGAGGGCACTAGGGCAGGCGCCACCCGCCGCCGCTCATATACCCCGCGCGCGCACCCTCACAGCACCGGCCCCGGCACCCACACTCCTTCACACGTTCCTATCTACGACCACTCCACTTCTCTGTCACCTCCAATTATAGAACAAGTAATGTAACGTAGTCACTCAACTACGACTGGTAGCGGGAAATACTAATTAATCGAGATATCAAGCGTAAAGTTAGTAAAAATGGTACAAAGTCAGCAGGTAGAGTGGTCGACAGTGATCGTCACACCGGTCGCCGCTGATTTGTTCAACTTAACTTAGCGAATTCAACGAGAAGTGTTGCACGCAGCGCCGACAATGCGGCAAGCAACAACAAGCGTAATTAATAAGATCTTATTATCAACGGACACGACTTACCTCACTCAAATACATTGTCTTCATACGCGTCGGAGTTGTTTTAAAAAGCTCTGTTTACCGCAAGATCATTCCTCATGGAAATGCTCTATGAGACTTTATAACTATAGGGCCACTGTCAATGGTCCCATTGTGTTCTAAGCTGCCCCTTTAACATAGAAGTGAAACAGTGTAAACTGTAAGACTAGGTAAATGACAGCAATGAATTTCGCGCTGACGCGCAGAGACACACACGATATATGTACATCATAATAATATGTTATATTACAGCAGTTCAGTTATCACCGCGTGCGTTAATTACATTATTTACTGTCTGTATTTACTATGCTCTAATATTCCTCATAAACAATAATTTTATAGAAAACTGTAGGAATATACGAGGGAACCGCTTCTAAATACTAATGAAACAGTGGTATTCCACGTATTAATAGCGAATTAATCATTCAGCTACACATTCAAAACTAGTACGTAATAAAACACTGTAAACAACAAATTATATGAAAATTCTTAATGAGATGTCTAGCGTAGCAGCTTTCCGCACGTAGTTGAAAAGAGACAGCATTATATTTTCCATCGCGTCGCACCGCGCCGCCGCCGCCGCTACCTCGCCCGGTCGTAGCGCTACGCTACGAATACCGTAGCTGTCTACATTTTCACACGAATCGAAAAGGAAATGCGCGTAGAGTGCGCGCGCGCATCCGAACTTTTGATTTGTGTGAAAGTGACTGATTTAACCATCCATTATTAGATTTTTTTGCTAAACCTAAAGTAAGTGTTAGGTAAGTACGTATGTGTATGATGTGAGTAATTAATATAATAATAATTAGTAAATGCACAGTTTCATTTAGATAGAATACTTTTATTTTTTATATCACGACTGAGCACACAGCGCTTAAGATTCCTCATTCGCATTCAATTTGTGTTTAGACCCTGATCCGGTATCGTTAATATTATGCACGAATTATGGTCTAATAATGGTTTAACTTGACTAATAAACAGTGAACAGTTGCAAACATCAAGTGGTGGCGCGGTGCAGAGCTGCAGCACCGGACAGACAGTCGCAGTTTGTTGTGTACTGGCTAGTGTTTGTTATGTTGTACAGTACGTGTAAGTGTACGCACTTGATTTATCGTCATCTTAATTATAACACTCTAATCACCACTAGATCGTGTTCACGCACTTTCAGATACGCACTCTACCTTACTGTCACGTATCTACACGTACCTTTCAAACATCTATAACAATACCTATTAACATTATTTGACTGGTAGAATAGATATGTAACTGGTCAAAGTTTATAGTCGTGAAATTGCTACGGTAACAAAAAAATATATAAATACACAAAGTAGAAAGGGCAAACGGTGACTTGACAAGTTTATTTTTTATTGTCATATAAAACCTGTGATTTCTACGGAAAATGTCATACTTCTTAATACACTATGTTACAGAAGAGGAAATTCATTTGCATTCCAGTTTATATAAATGTTTATATCGGTGCACATATCATGTGTCTTGACAACGATTATTCCGTCAATCAAGAAAATGCAATATTAATATAGTTGCGTCATATACTCGTCTTGTATGTTATTGGCAGCGCGCGAGCGGGTCGCGGCGCGGCGCGGGTGGACGCACTAACACGCACCTCGGCTACAAGTATCGCCGGCAACGTTTACTGAGTTGCTGCAATGTTGTATGTTAAATGTCCTGGGAGTGCCTCCAACCAGTTCTGAGCGGTGCATTACATTTATATAATGTGGGCGGTGAGTGGCGTGTCGTCGAGCTGATCCTGTTTACTTCTAACTGGAATCTACATAAGTGTTTATATCGATGTTTGTTTGTAAAGATCTGTAATAGACTGGACCGGTGTCGCTTGTTTACTTCATTAGAAGTGCGCATCACATTCTTATTCCACGCTATAGTCAATATTGTATTTAGTCATCAATTTTTCGCTTCTCGTTTCATACCTTTTAACTTGTATCAAATATTGATTACGCTGAAGTCTAGTCTTGCCATAGTTTGCGCTGGTAATAGCACATAGCATAACGGTACGTTCTTCGATGTGTAAGAAGCGGTTCTCGCAGGGAACTAAATATAATTATATACATATTTTAGTGTAATGTTTGTGAGATACTTACGGATCGGCCGCGGCGGTCTGTGGGTCAGTCTCCAGCACTAGGATGTAAAAGATACTCGATCTGCATAAATAAGCACTGACACGAAGATAAAATGCGACACCATCATTAACATATTTTGATAACGGTCGCTTAGAATTTCATCGCAAATTAATTCCTTGTTACAGTTATTTTAATATTTTTATTTATCAACAGTACGACACATCGTTTGCTCCTCCAAGTCAACTTTGTTTAAACGGAACATACATTTAGGATCATATACCGTGTGCTAATTACTACTTTGCGCCTAACTGGCTGTCAGACGGTCTAGAGACTTGATTGTCTATTTTAGACAATTTGATCAGGTATATCAATCAAGTTGTGCAACCTTCATACCGATGACCTGCCCTTCAGGCACCCCTGAACTCAGTTGAGACGCGTCAAGGCAACGATGATAATTTTGAAAATAATCGATACGTCCTTACGATTGGTGTGTGAAGGTTCATGTCTTCGTATTATTGCCTATTGTTCAGTCATTCAGACAATGAGTTAGTGGCAGCATTATCTCTGATATACAGCTGCTGTGTTGTTTCAGTCAACTATATTCTAAACAATGACATATACTGACACCAGTTAATTGACTTGTAGCATTAGATTTTTCCTTCTGGCTTTATGTTTATGTTTTATAAAGCCTCATTGAAAATAAAGTATTGCATAAGTTTTGACTTGTCTAGGTTTATATGAAAATTTACAAACGCTCAGTTACTCAATACCATTCAGAAAATACACATAGACAATGTAATGTAGTTATGTAACTCGTCTAAGGAAAGCTTGAAAAGCTACCATGTTCATAAATTAAGATTGCTTGTTATGTGACTGGTACCTATGTGGATTATCATTAGTGATTCTCTGACCTAAATCAATAAATCATTCGATTTTATACGTTAAGTATTTTAGTCTGTAATAAATTAGTATAATTAAATGCCTAAATTAACTAAAAGTGTTTAGGTAAGCTGTGCGTATTATATCAATGTCATAGAGTAGGTTGCGCTCACCGGTCGGTAAACGATCTGTGGGTTAAGCAAACCTTGGCGCGGTCATTCCATAGATGGGTGACCGCATAGTGGTATTTGTACAGGGCGTCTCCGTGCTTCGGAGGGCACGTAAAAAGGCGGTCCCGGTTGTTATCAATTAAGATAACAGGCGTTAAGCCACGTCAAAGGCCTTCGGGCGGCTTGAACAACTTTGACACTAGGTTGACCACTAACCATTCGACAAGAAGAAGATAGAGTAGGTACAAAACTAGTTACTTCGTTTTTCATTGTTGATTATCTAGCTCGTTTATTCTCACTTTACAATATGTTAACGAGGTAAGCGTGTCATTTTCCTGGAAGTGTACAGTACTCTTAGAATAGTGTCATCAGTCACCGCTAGTTACATGTGCATACGAGTATGTGCGACACGTCGTTTGGGGAACACCACATTATGTATGAGTGTGAGGGATGCGTTAAGAAAGTAAGCATAGTGGTGGTTCGAGGTGCGCAACACGAGTGTCAGTGTGGCGCAACTGTCGCGTGCTCCACTGTTGACCTGTCGTAAGGAGGCGTTGCTCTCTGGCGACGATCGCGCTCGACATTTGACACGACCGCGTCGAGTATCGAGTAGCATCGCGCGTGGCCACAGATTACTATGATGACGCACACTTCACCACCTCCTGACAACGTGGACACGCTTCTGCGCTCGCGCCGCCGCCGCACCGCGCCGCGCAACTCGGCGTAAAAGCAGGCATTCCCATAACTAATCAATATTTGAAGCAACTCTTAAAATTTTCATTGTGAGTGTACTTTGTCCCTGAGTTATGTGTTTGTTAAGTTTTTAGAAAAAGGACATTTTTGTAAAAAATAAAGAAACACGTTTAGAATAATAAATAAATAGTTGAACGTAAAAGGATTAAAATGAATGTAAAATTAATTCAAGTATGTACTACTAAGATATTCATGGATTCATAACAGATATGTATCTGAGCGTCCTTGTGAATAATTATAATGTAGGTATTTATAACTATTGCCAATGTGTGTGATATTCTGATGGAATCAGTTGACACCCATCGCATCGCAACTCTCCCCTCGTGAACGTCTCTTCGTGAGGTGTGACACCAAGTAGGTAGACTGCTAGTAGGCTGGTAGTGGTCACCGCCAGGCGCCAGATGATAGACGAAGTCTACTTGTTCTGTTTAGTAGTGTTTAGAAAGACGATTTTAATGATATTGAACATTCTAGAAGTGGGGCGTCCGAGGTGTTACCACGCAAACACGTATACATTAACCTTTAAATGAATTATTATATTATTTGTAGTGGAGGCAGGCGGAATTACTAATGAGCCGCTACATCACATTTCCACGGGGTATTGAGTATCTGATTTTATTAATTTTGTATATTTTTAGAAAACTTCCAGCCAGGTACGTCTCTTACATTATGCTAATGACATACAGATGGATAATTTATTTTATGTATTTTTTATGGAATATATTTCCACATGTTTATACTAGTTTTGTTTACAAGATCAAAATACCTATCTGATTAATTCATTGTTATTAATATGGTTTTAAAAATTGTAACAGGATCCTGAACCACCCGCTGTAGACACAAACATACACCTACTACCTGTGTAGGTACTCGTGTAGTACTCGTGATACAATGTATGAACACAGTCCACTGTGCCTCTCTCTACATGCGAATGCGTGCCACGTGGACTTGAATATATGAATGAAATATAAATTGTAGGTGGTCGTTCAACTTTAAAACGTAAACTTTATAAAGCTATGTCAACAGTTGTGACTAACCCATCACCTAGCTCCACGTTACCTGCGGTTCTTATACTTGTGAAGTGAAATTTCAGGTTGTATTGTATTGTAAATGCAGGTAGTGAATTACAATATAGGTTTCTGTTCAATCAAGCCGTATCATGTCTCCTGCGAACAATCTTACGATGTTGAGGAATGCAGGCGCATTGTCAATATGTACTTGCTAGCACTGTTAAGTATTAATCAATATTGAAGTGTACAAATGGCGTGCAAATATTAACCACTTCTTATCAATTCAATATTTTGTCTAAAATTAATCTTATAAGAACGTTAAAGAAAAATTAAATTGTAATCGAAGTTAACCTCTTGGAGTTACACTAATTGCATCGATCCGCTGGAGTGTTCGACGACACCGGGTGTCCCGGGGCGTGGTCGCTAATAGTCGCCATGTCAACTGTTCGTGACCACGATGTCCATCGGCTCGCTACGGTTTTACTTTGATTTAGCCTTTATTTTGTCACGAACGAGACCCAATAATATTATAATAGTTTATTTATAAGTCTATGATTAATCGTTTGTGTTTTAATTTTGAAGGAAATTATGTGTTAAGTACGATACGATATTGAAATTTATTTTAAGAAAAAAGCCATTAGTTTGAATTATTCTGTTGTAAAGCCATTATAAACAGGAATGGGTAATAAATAACAATAATAATGAATATTTGTGATGTTGCTCATGATTATAATAAGAACTAATTATAATGTTAAGGTTGGGTGTTATGGGTAGGTGTTCACAACCAGCACGTGTAAAGCTCCGGCGAGAGTCACTAGTGGCGACGACGCAGCGACGGCAAGGAACAAAGCTACGACATATCATGTCTTTCTCCGAGAGTCGGGATTGTAAAGTCAGGAAGTCAGGACAGGACTATGATTCTGCGTTACATCTGATCACTTTTTAAACAAGAAAAGTGGTTTGTGTTCGTTTAAGTCCAAGCAACGTATGCCAGAGATTTTCTGTGATCTGTAGAATGTTTCCTAACGACTATCTTCAACATCAATGTCAAAGAATGTGATGTAACAATTTTGCATCAATTGAATACCCATACCGTCCATGGCTGCTGGTGTACAGTTCGAGGAATTAGTTTACCTGTTAGTATTTATCATGAATATTGCATTATTAATAAACATCACGAGCATCAGACAGACATCTTATGTGATTACCTGTGTAATAGTTTTCCTTAATATTGTGAGTTATTACAATGAGAATCATCGCAGTAGGTATAATTAAAGTGTTCATCGTCGATTTTCCCATACAATTCAAACATCATTCTCTAGTGCCTACCATTTATCGGTTACCTAACCTCATTTAACTTCGATACCTACTATGTATAATCTCAACACAAAAAAGAGCCTGGAGATCTCTCGATCAGTAGCGTGATTTTCTACAGTCGTTACTATCGGCTGGTGAGCGGTTGACGTCTAAAAATTTCTGCTAGCAGCCGACAAATATTACATGAACAACTGATCAGTGCTTCTAACGTATATCTACTTCACAAGAACTATTTCTTTCAAGAAAAAAATGATGTCAAGCGTTCGTTAGTCGATGGTACCCAGTCTAGTCTACACTGTCGATTGGATTACCTTCAAATATGTCTTTTTGCTTTCGTTCAACTAATTTGAATCAAATAGTAATAATGGAACCTTCTATTTTCATCAGTGAATATTTTATTTACAAGTCGGCAATATAAATAAAGTGCATCGTTTAATTTTTGTCAGTGGCTCATAGGTATTATGTACATATAAGTGCACGGGACATCTTCACGTGTCGGTCGCGTGTCTGGTACATTCACATACTAATACTTGTTAAGGTGACACGCTGATTAATTTTGGTTAATTTCATTAAGAGCTGATGTTCACTTTTTTGGATTTCTACGAGTTGCAAGAGATCAGAATAAGGTAAAATGGTACTTTAATCAAGGAACTCTATCAAAAATTAATTTTGCCTATCATACTAATTTCATAACCCGAGTCTTAAATCGATGGGTCCTGTGTGTATGGGCCAAAATGCAAAATGACAACTTTACCGGGGAGCTTGTCAAAGTTTCAATTCACTACCTATAATTTTAGATTGATAAAAGCGAAGTTTATGAAATTTGGCTCATTTGCTAAGACACTTATCCTAAACATTGTTACTACCGTATCTTATATGTACATTTATAGTCTTTTACGTCGCATTGACCCTTCTACGTATTTTTTTTCAACCCATTTTTGTCCCACTGCTGGGCAAGGGTCTCCTCCCAAACGAGGGGTAGGGTTTCCATGCCTTGCATGCCATGGGTCCACCAAGCTGGCCAAGTGCGGGTTGGGGACATTGCACGCCCTCAATAAATGTATTAAACAAATTTTAGGCATGCAAGGTTTCCTCATGATGTTTTCCTTCACCGTTAGAGCAAGTGATAATTATTTCTAATACACACAAAACTCAGAGAAGTCATTGGTGTGTTGCCTCGGATTCGAACCTGCGACCATATGCGTGCGAGGTGCCTACCTAAACCACTCGGCTATCACTGCTAGTACGTTAGTTTTTATTAAAACTATGTTTCTTTAAAAACATCTTAAAAGGCCAATGTGTCATATTGGCAATTATACGAGTATGACGCTAATTAGTGTAACGTTAATTCTTTGTAATAGGTACATAGGACCCATCTAAATGTCAGGCGCTTTACCCGTTTCTAACCGTATAGGTATATTGTTGTCTCCCTCAACCACCTGTACCAGCTGTTGTGTATCTGATGCTACATTTGTTTTAAATATTTCTGTTCTGTTAGTGTTTTAATCTGCAATAATATTGAAATGCTGACATTTTGTACATAATTATTATTATGTGATCAGCTTTCTAATAGTCATAGAGCCCACACTTGTGATGTAACAAATAACAGTGTTAATATATTGTTTGAGGACTGTAGCTCGTGTCTATATGAAGTCAGTGTATTTATTAACGTTATATTTTAGCACATTTACGTTCGTCGTATTCACAATAAACAAGAGTACCTATTTGATTACTTAAACGTACGAAATACATTGATCGTAAAATTCGAATATAAATATTAGCATTAAAAATGATGACCGATCACATTATTTTATATCTAGTTTAGATATAGGTAATATGTATATGAGATAACAATTTTGAAAATGCTCTATGACTTGAGTTCATTCTATATAGCAAATGTTTAATGTATTCAGCAATGATATTGCCAGTCAGACGTTATAGGCGTGGATGTGAACATTCATTCATGTTCCGAGTGCTGTGAACTAAGGCTGGCACATGCGTTTTAAAATAACGTGCAATAATACTCAGATCTCGTAACGTGCCGATGCGTCGAGGTGCTTCACTGGGTACTTTGTTTCATCCATCATACATAAGTACTTACTTTATTGATATGCCCATGAGAATATTGAATATAAATCTCCTAGTATATCTTGTATTATTATACCTAACGCCGTTACATTAAATATGCTAAATGGAAACATTATGATAATCATATACTAGTAAATACATAAAGTTTATGTACAGGGTGAATGTTGATTCTTCATCGTTTATTTGAGCGCACAGTCATAGGTGTAGGATAGAGCAGCATGCTGCATGCGTCTAAAGCGAGAGCGCATGTGGTTCGTGGCATGTTGAGAAATGGGCGTACAATAAACCAATATATACTCATACAAATTGTAGGTACTGGTGAACCTCTAGATCAGCACCACTCTCTGTTAGCAGTTAATCGCTGTGTAATGTGTATTCACTTTATAGAGCATAATAGTATTATAGTTAGTATTACTAGATTGTAACACTAATACCGGGACATCGCTTTACACTGGGACAGATCATACCTTCTCTTACTGTATGAATGAACTTAAGAGTTGAGTGTAATGAGTCTCTAGGCGCCTATAAAATGTATTACATAGGAGTCGCTCAGCTGAATAATAATAACAACTAAACAGGAAAATGATACAAAGTATAATTAAGTAAAAACAGGGGTTTTACTGTATTATAATGTACGCATACCATTATCTGAGGAGAGAATTATTGGTACCGGTTTCTCTACCAGTTACAGCTGAACAGGTTTCAAATAAACAAAACTTCTTTTGAGGAAACCTTAATTATACAGATCTAAATAAATGTCGCCTCGTCATACACCAACAGCACTCACATAAAAAACTAATAAAATGTGAATCTTCCCACGAATTGTTAACGAGTTAACGACTGGTGTTCAACGCCATCTATTGAAGAGCTAACACGATTTAGTTTTCACTAACTAACATTAGCCATAGGTTCTCATTCAACATTACATTACATACATACAGAAAGCACCTTTAGTAGGACTATTCGCAAAATTGTGATTTATAACAAAATATATACAATGTATAATGTCCGATAAATAGTAACTTATTAGAAAGTTGAGTTACATTCATTCGCCTACAAATTATTATTATAATTGCATATCGCAGCAGGATTACACAATATTTCAAACCTAATATTTCAACGAAATCATTCGAAAAATCTACTAAAAACATAAACGACATTGTTACTGAACCCTAAAAAATAGTATAGAAAACCGATTAAAAATAAATAATACAAAAACGAGTTGTCTGTGAGTGGCGAGTGTTTTGATAATAAAGGGTCAAATGTTTTAAATAACTCATTTAAATATAAGTGTCGTTAGTGGTACAAGACCACAAGTGGTACAACCGGGTGGCCCCTCGCACATTTTGCATTTGAATCGTAAGTGTTTTGGACCGACAGAGATCTATCAACGCGTTAATTCGCATTAATTCCCGTATCCTGTTATATAGGTACATTAAACATGCAACGCGAGAGCTATGAGAAGTTATGAGAGTTAGGTATCTATCGTCAAATACTTAATCTTTTTCGAGAAATATTTTTTAACTTTTTCTATTTATTCCGCTATTTCCATAAAGTCCGCGAACCTTGCTAGTTAGTTAGAGATAATTTATTTTCAGAGCGAAGAAAATCTTATTAAATAAACAAAAAGGGAAAGCAGCCCTATATTATAAGCAAGTAGGTACATACAGTACCTAATCATCCTTAAAAATATCACATTTAAAATTAAATTACAAAAACAAACAATATATTATATGTATTTGAATATAAATAGATATTAGTTGTTACTTAATCGGTGTTATAATAAGATGGTCATAGCGTTCAGGAAGTAATACCGGCGCGTGAGGGCGAGCGGTCGAGGCGAGGCGGTTCTCCGCCTGACAGGTTCATTAACCATCCACTCATAGTTTATTTATATTGATAGCAACATTACCTACTCAGAATTATGCGTTTGTAATGCATTTCCTTTTACACAAGGTCTTTAAGGCATGCATCCAAATTGCATTGACAGTTCCCGTAGACAAGCACTCCGGATGTTCAAGTTTCTCTACCACACGTCGCATACGCCTGCTCCGCGCTTCTTATTACTCATATCTAGTACTATACAAACACATGCGAGCATGTATACGCGTGCAGCGTAAAATAGCTTGATGTATGAAACATTTAAAAACTCACACGAAATAAATAGCTAGAGAGTGAACATAATGTGACTTCGGGGGTCAGAGGTACAGACAGTACTTACACTACAGTAATTACAACAGGTATCTGAGCAGGTTTAACGTGAGGCACTACTGATCCCCAAGCTCTCTCTAATCGTTAAATTTATCTACTAATGCAATTAAAATTAAAATCTTGTTTTATCAGTTTCTTTGAAAATGGACAGTCATTCTCGATTACAATGTAAGCCGGTATAAGCAATTTCGCACGCATTCTCAACAGTCGTGGAACAGTGATTAGGTTGGTCATGGTGTTTGAGTCAATACGAATCTAGAAGGCAGAGCCCGCAGAATGAATGATTACTGCTTGTTCTTTTTCTGGGACCTGCCGATGGCCACCATTACCAGTCCTGTTCCCAGGTACTCCACTAACTACCTTTACCTCGCTGGTACCTTTCTAATAGAACAGTAGGTATTCATTACGTGGTTATTGGCTTACGTAGTCCATATGGGCCTCTCGTCGAGTACAAGTTTGCTTTATGCAAAGACAGTCGACTTGTGTGAGGGAAGGGGATGTGTGTGGAAGTCCTGGGGGTTATGAATCACAACACAAGTTACTTTCTCATCGATATATTGATGATGTTCGCGGAGAGGCGTGCGGGCGCCGGCGCGGTGAGTTCGCCACTGACACTGGTCTCCTTCACATACACTTAAATATTCCAAATAGTGGACATTTTATGCCAAGTCATTGTGCATCTGATTTAAATATCTACTGTACCTACCATACGATACTTAAGTTCACGGCAGGACACTGAACTTTTTTTTTTTATTCTTGGAAGTTTTAAATCGAAGAAAAGGTTTCTGCAAGAAGAATGTCTAGGAATAACAGTGTGGATACTTTCTTGCTGAAAGCGATCAACATCATCATCATCATGTAAGCGTTTTTTTTTGTCTTAAAGAAAGTAGGTCCATCCAAAACGTATGACCTTCTTCGATGAGTGATTTTACTTTGTTGAGTCATCGTCTGAGACGACCCTACAGACGAGCATGATATTATAATATGATGGGTCGATGACTAAACTGATTCTGTGGTACGGAAACATTTGAGGCCTGGAAATATTAGAGACCGTATGTTATGTGGTTGTATAGAATATATAGCTTTCGCCCGGCTGATGTAGCACCGAGTGTCAACCGTGGTTCATGTTTGCTGCAGGGTCGTGCTGATCGTTTCCTGCGGATAGACTTAGAACCGGTCATCCTGAAAGTAAACGTGATGGAAACTACGAACTATTCTGGGTTAAAATAAAACACAAAAGTGGACTTATCAATAATATATAACTTAATACTTAGATTTAATTAACAAGTAAGGTAGGATAATTGTTAGCAGTAGTGAGTGGGGCGCAGGTAGCGGGCGGCGGCGCGACTAGGCGCTGTCCCTGGGCTTGTGCGCGCGCGGGTGCCGGCGCGGCCGCCACGCGCTCACGTACAGCAGCGTGCTCGCCAGCGACCCGCCCAGCGGACCTGCCCAGTACACCTGCACGCACACACACACACACACACACACTATTTAATAAATGTCGTACTCAGATAAAGGAAGTTAGACAAAAAATATCTCAAATGTTAATTGGACTCTCAGTCAGTCTATAGTCCAAATATTTAGTAATTTTTTAAATGAAACAAATTTGCGTTTATTTTAGAAGAAGCTTTACAGTTAACCGATGAACTGACTGATTTAAAACGAAGCTTCGTATCAAGCTTACAATTAAAAAGAACGGAAATAACAAATCAATGTTTAGACATCTTTTTCTATGTCGACACCATCGCCATCTAGTGTATAAGAACGTAATTTACGTTAAATAAAGGTAACTACAAAACCGTCTTTACAAGCATCTTAAAGAGTAAGTAAAATCATTTTTGGTTCACTTAATTTTTGCATCCATTTTGGCGGTAACAATGAGTGCTGTCTAGTATACCTACTCTAGTGTAGTCAGTCGGTCTATTTGCAGCTTGTAATAAAAGATCGACACATATCTTGGCACGTCACAACTAGGTTAAATACATTATATCCTCTACAAATGTCACACGTCGTCACACATCGACACACAACACTCCCATTGTGTTTTGATCTCTTTGTAACACAACAAAACTACTGTTTGTACTACAATATACATTCAGTGAGAAACTTAGCGTATCATGTGTACTTAATAAGAGAATTAAACTCGTGATACGTACACAAATAGCAAAGCGTTTATCTTCCACTATGACTGTGATAATAGTATTAACAACACACTACACAGTGAATTGCACAAAATGTGACAGAGAGATAGTATCTAGCCGTCGTGGACATCTGTCACGGATACCTTGTCAATCACAGCAACTGTTTTGAGTATTATCAAAAAACCGGCCAAGTGAGAGTTTGGACTCACGCACGAAGGGTTCAGTACCAAAAAATACGAAAAAGCACGTTCATTGTATGAGGTTTAAGCGGTCACCTCGCCGCAACAACCGTAGCGCCGCGTTTTGTGGGTTCGAATCCCACCCGGGACAAATCTTTGTGTGATGAGCACGAGTATTTGTTCTGAGCCTGGATGTCAATTATGTATATAAGTATGTATTTAGAAGTATATAAGTATGTTTATCAGTTATTTGGTTACCATAGTACAAGCTCTGCTTAGTTTGGAATCAAATGACCGTGTGTGAGTTGTCCAATGATATTTATTTTATTTAATATATATTTTTTTAATTTTTAGTATTTGTTGTTATAGCGACAACGGAAATACATCATTTGTGAAAATTGCAGCTTTCTAACTATCATTCAGTCTGGAGACAGACAGACAGCGGGGACTTAGTAATAGGGTTCCGTTTTTACTTTTTAGGTACGGAACCCTAAAAATGAATCCTGTGAGGGGTAATAGTCTCCACGTGACCGTCTCGACAGTTAAAAATTTAGCTAGATTGAGACCTTCTTAAAGTTTTCTCTTTGTTCATCGGTTAGTCAACTCATAGTCGTGTACTCTAGTATATAGGTAGTACAAAAGACAGCAATAAGTTAAGAATAATGAGTAAATACTAACCCAGTGACTTGACCAGTCGCCGCTCCACAGCGCGGGTCCGAAGCTGCGCACCGGGTTCATGCTCGCGCCGGTCAACTCACTCTGTGCAATGTTCATAAATCAGTATTACTTTTTTTAACAGGGACTTACATGACAGGTACAGGAAATATATTAACTATACTATTATAGCGTTAAGACTAGATCATGAAAGTTCTGAGAAAATTATCGTATTGGTACCTTTGAACAATAAGCTTTTTATGAGCTTCTCTTATGATGGAAAAATATACAATGCACGTGTTAGGGCGTCACGTTTCATAAACGTGTATGATTTATGTGATCCTGCTTGCTTTGTGATAGCTAAGATAATGCAGGAAGGCATAAACAATAGGGTATACATCATAATATTTGTGGAAGACTTATTTGTTCAGTCTTTGCGTAAGTATGTTAAAATGATCCGTAAAGAATAAAGGGCACTAAAAAATTTTTATGTCAGATTTGATATATTTGTGTACCTACACTGCCAGCACTGCGTCGAATAAGCTAATAGCACACGTCGGCGCACTACGCAGTTTATCAACGATTTCATACACGCTTGTGGGTAGACACTCGAGAATATCTCGTACAGATGTCACGAGAGCAACGTGAAGCGAAAGGTTTGTCCTGTGCGTAGTTACTGTGAATTAGGGTATAGAATAGTGTAGGGGGAGTGAATTACCGCGACGAGGGAGAGGCCGGCGACGGTGATGCCGATGCGCAGCGGCCACGAGTCGCGCAGCCCGTCGTTGCGCGCGTCCCACGCGCCGCAGTTGACGAGCGCCACGCACCCGCCCAGCACGCCCTCGATCACCAGCGCCTGCACACCACACGCACCTTACTAACTACTGCTCTCTCCGCCCAATAGTGGCACATTTACTACAATCTACATACATTACATACATATAAGGTATCGTTCTTCACTTCAGCGATATTTCGCCTACCGCGACAGATATTAAATTATAACACCGCTCCTGCGTAGGGCGTCGCTTAGACTGCGGAATTATTGATCGATAGCCGACGAGGAACGGACGACGAAGTTCATGCTGGAGTTTGTCGTTCGACATAAGCATCTTCACATCGTACACGGCGGCGGGCTGGGCGCTATGAAATAATCTCCGACCGCTCAAAAGTACCTTGTATACTGGCAGGTTGTCAGCGGGCAGCGTGACGCAGCTGGCGGTGCCGGCGGGCTGCAGCAGGTGCAGCGCGGCGGCGCCGAGCACGCCGCCCGCCAGCTGCGCCAGCGCCACGGGCAGCGCGCGCCGCGCCGACACGCGCCCCCACAGCACGCCCGCCAGCAGCACCGTCGGGTTGAAGTACGCGCCCGAGATGTGGTCCAGACTCTACGGGACATGCGACACGTCATTCGTATACTATTCAACGATACCTGCGAAAAAACTATTCGGCTCGACGTGCAAAGGCTTTTTATTTTTTTCCAGTTTCCCTAATAACACGAAAATTATAAGGGTACGCCAATTTGGAAGGTAAAACAATTAGAGTCGAGCAGCAATATCGATCAGTGTCAACGGGAGATCGATTACTTAAGATTGATTTATTGTATTATCTGATAGCCGGTAATCCTAATCCCACTTTAAGTAATACGCAACGCGATCATGTTACGATTTACTTTTCATTGTTTGACTTTGAATCTAATCCTTATCTACATAATCTATAAATACATTTGAAAATCTGTTGTTCACGAAATATACTTTGTTTAAGGATGAGTAGGCGTATCGAGCATCATTAGAAACAATAGAATAACACTAATTGTATTATGCTGTTTTATGTATTCGCGTTAATAGATAATTAAGTTGTGCAGCATTGTACCTGCACGAGCACGACGACGACGAGGCCGGCGGCGAGCGCGCGGTGCATGGGCGAGTGCGCGGCGGCGGGCCCGCAGCCCGGCAGGCAGCTGAGCAGCACGAGCAGCGCGGCGCCGCACAGCTCGGCCAGGCACACGCGCCACAGCGACGCGTCGCGCCGCCCGCACTCCGCGCACCCGCACCACACCACTGCGCACGCACACCTCTGTTACACCTTACACTAGTTACCAGTACACACCCTCCCCGGACACCCCTCACTCTATCACATCAATCGATCTTCTTTTTTATCTAGGTAGGAATATTCCCGCCATTTGTCTACACTATAGTAAATAAACTACAGTAAAATTAGTTTAAAATGTATTTGAATATGTATGTAGGTACACATTTTTCTAGCAACTTTGTTTATTTGAAATACGGTAAATTGACCTTTTGTGTGCTCTAAATAAAAAGTTTTATTTTCTGAAGAGAAGAGGCTTACAGGCTTATTCTATGGGTCTGTGTAGGTAAAGAATAGTTGTACCAACGTACCTAATAAAGATAAATGTTGTATTTAGACAAGATTCAGACCTGGATTTGCTTGAGTATGATGGATGGTAATAATTAACCGATTATAATTTATTTAAAGGAATGTATCACTGCTTGATTAGATAAGGTTAATTGGAAGAGCCAAGTGTTTGTATTGGATTTTTGCTCATTTTTATAGGAAGAGACTACTATAACTTAGACTTATACAAACAACGTAGTTTTCTTAAATCTGTACGTAACAGTAGTGATAGATATGTTGGTAGGTATACCTACCTAAAATGCTCCGTTCCTACAGTTATATCCGCACTATTCTTCACCTGGCTGGGAATAACCGGTGAAGAATAGGTCCATGAAGAAAAAAACACATATTATATTACTCTCCCACTCTCCCACCCTTGATATATCTTTTATGAAACTGAAGTTAAGACACTGATATTGGTTGAACTGGTTAAGTAAATAAGCAGTTGTGCTAAACGAAACGGAAACAAAGGTGTCACATC